>NC_052340.1:33097282-33149782 GCF_016432855.1 Salvelinus namaycush | reverse complement strand
CCCTGAGTGTTATCTCTACAGGCTCATAGACGCCAGAGTAGACCCTGAGTGTTCTCTGTACAGGTTCATAGACACCAGAGTAAACCCTGAGTGTTATCTCTACAGGCTCATAGACACCAGAGTAAACCCTGAGTGTTATCTCTACAGGCTCATAGACACCAGAGTAAACCCTGAGTGTTCTCTGTACAGGTTCATAGATACCAGAGTAGACCCTGAGTGTTCTCTGTACAGGTCCATACACCAGAGTAGACCCTGAGTGTTATCTCTACAGGTTCATAGACACCAGAGTAAACCCTGAGTGTTATCTGTACAGGTTCATAGACACCAGAGTAAACCCTGAGTGTTATCTCTACAGGTTCATAGACACCAGAGTAAACCCTGAGTGTTATCTCTACAGGTTCATAGACACCAGAGTAGACCCTGAGTGTTATCTCTACAGGTTCATAGACACCAGAGTAAACCCTGAGTGTTATCTCTACAGGTTCATAGACACCAGAGTAAACCCTGAGTGTTCTCTGTACAAGTTCATACACCAGAGTAAGTCTGCCATAGACTGAATTTTAAACCAAAATCTAAGTTAAATGTATGGTTAAATGTGACCAATACGTTTCTATAGTACATGTATAGCCTAGGGAGAATTACATGTATATAGGATAGGCTACTTATAGTGTTTAGGCTTCCTCTTTAAAATGTTGTGCATTTTTTAAACAAACAAACTTCTAGACTGCTCATTGTTCAACGCCCTATTGCAGATACTGTAGCAGACAGACCTTCTCCATAGAATACTGTTGATATGCTGGAATCAGGGTTAGTGGGTTGTCATGATGATTGCTGCCATTAGGGGGGGCTCAGAGCTCACATAGTAACAGCCTGTCTAGTGCGAGCGGTCTGCAGGCGGCTGCGGCAGTGTCGCCTCCTGTGCATCTCTGTCCAGTATCCTGGGGATGAGGACAGCCAGACCCGGCGCCAGGATAACGGGACTAAGGTGGCAGTTGAAATCGGCCAGGGGGCACAATTTTTGGGGGGGGTTCTTGCATTATAATTCTATTGAAGTCTGGTTATATCACACTGTACCACAATAAACATACTGTTCAAATCGCTTATGTTAGTTTTACATCACCAATATTCCCAAGTCTAATTATTATCGGTCAATATTAGCCCATGAGGTCAAATTTATAATTGTGCTTGTCTCTGAATATATTATTCTCTTGACTCACCATTCACAATCTTCTCGTGCTCTGCATGTTTAATGTGCGTGCGCAGCAGCGCGCCACAGCAAACAGATGACTAATGTGGCAATCATTCCTGTGCTGTCACTCACTGTCCGCCACATTCAGGCCAGCCACATCAAATATTAATGACACACACAGAGTTAGAAGATCTATCTCGCTATGCTGTCTATGAACACAGAAATGCAATGCTGTCTGGGCATAATATATATATATATATACTGCCTACTGTTTTTAGGCACGGTCATAATGAAGTTACCTGTAGAAGTTACCTGAAGAAGTTAAAAAAGTGCAATATTTCTTTATATAGGCCTACATATTTTAGGAAGAACTTAAAAGTCCAAATGCAGCCATTTTTATCTCAATATCAAATAATTTCTGGGTAAAAATGAAGTAACTTGCTGTGATTGTTTTCAATTAAAATGGTCTAAAAGAAACAAAAATTACTTGTTAGGAAAGAGCAATTTCTGAAGCAAGGATGTTGCTAGTTGTCTGAGTGGGGGGGGGGGGGAAACTAGCTGTTGGCAGAGAGGTCTATTAAATAATTTACCACCTAGTGATGTTACCAGGCAGGCCAAATCCATCCCACCAAACAGGCTGAAATATCAGGTGGTCTTTGAAATATATATAAAACACTGTTAAATCACATGGTTGACTACACTGGGCCTTTAAGATGTTTTTTTTTCCTTCAGATCAACATAATAGATATTATGGTTGATAAAAGTTGTTTCCTAAATTTCTAAATTTGTGAATAATTTCCATCCAAAAAATCATGTTAATCTCTCAAAGAATACAATAGGTTATGTGAGCCTGCTGAGCGAGGCTACGTCCGATGGGTCAAGGACAGAATGACCCAAGTGCTTCAGAGTCACTAGAGTGGTCCTGCAGCAGCATACCCGTGGCACGGGTCCACTTCGTTTGAACTTCATAGGCAGTTCCAACAATATGGCTTTGCCCAATGCACACTTGAGCGCACTCCGTCTCCTCTCCTACATCCACCCTTCTCTCCCTCCCTCCCTGCCTCTCTCCTCCCCCTCCGGATTCTTGTTTTGTGTATGTGTATCAGTCGGGGCTGAGGCTGTGCGGAGTGAGCATAGACCATGGGCTCCTAGTGATAGCGCTATAGAGAAACCAAGAGGGAGAGGATAGGTTGTTCAACTGATTTAACTGTACATTTACAGTGCTTAGGCACAAGCAAGGCACATGTGATCTTGGGGAGCGGGTTCCCTATGAAATGTAAACATGTACTTATTGACTGAAGTACATGGGACTTTGGGGTTTGTTTAGACACATTTAGACTTGGATATCTATGTATTGATGAGGAACGGGGGAGAGACATCAGTGAAGATTTGCAAGGTGTCCGTCTGGAAGGCGCGTCTCAAGGAGCAGAAACCAAGACGGCAACTACATGATTGGATGCGTTTCTCTTGAACCCAGTATACACAGTTTATACTTTATTTTAGGTTGTAATTTGATATTGTATGGTTTCGTACTTATTGGAAAAATAGATATGACCATTGCAAGTTAACTTGTGGGGAAAGCAGCTGGAATTTCAGATGATCGCGAGTGAATAATGTTTTTTTTTTACGGCTGTGGATATGAATCTATCCCGGGCTCGAACGTGCGGGCTACAATTCATCCTCTAAATTCTTGGACATCTCAACTGGCTTTAGTCAGTAACTAGGACCTATATAAAACTCAAACTATTGAAAGAAAACTATTTGCTGCTGTTTGGACATATTTTCCCGGCTAAATCCAAGGATTTGCGCGCAAACCGTGGATGTTTAATATGCTAGTATGGGTCCGCTAGCGTTCATCCTTGTTGCTGGATTATTGTACTTTCAAGTTGATGGTAAGTTATTTATGGAATTTCACATGGTATGAAAATCATTGTGTCGTGGAGTTGTATGTGTTTGATATTGGGAAAGAATGGTGCTTTCCAAACATGGCAAAGTTCAACTCTTGCGACTCTTTTTCTTCAGATGTTGTATTCTTATTTAGTATTTTCCTCCATACAGTTTTAACTATGGATAATGTTGATATACACGTTATGTGTTAGACTATGTAACACGCTTCTCATGTCGCTGGTTATGATTAGGTTATGCCATGTGCAGTTAGATTGTACAGTATATGTGTTTTATTTTACAATTAATTGGAGACCTGATAGACTGTTTATCGTAGGAGTTCTTGGTGGAAGTTCTTTATATAATATGGAACGTTAACTCTGAAAGAGGTTATGAAATGGTTTTAGGTTACTGAAATGATGAAGTCAACACAAACTAAAATGTCAGATATTTTTGCCTTCTGTCTTGCTGGAAATGCATACTGAAGTCACACGTACAATAGCAAAAATTATGAATTCATCGAAAGTAGTTATATTTGGTGAGAAAAAAAGAATGTTAGCCATTCAAAAAATACCCATCTCACTTGTCTCCTTGGCAACAGCATCAGAACATCACCACTTTCTGTGTGACGGTATCTAGCCCTTTGACACCTGATGGTCAGTAGAACCCGGCCACTATACCTAACCCAAAGGTGTGCAAATGAGCATAGCATATCAACAGGAAAACATAACCAAACAAAAGGCTTGCACTACAATTTCAGCGTCTGATTCAACACTGTATGTGGGTTGATCAACGATTTAATCACTGATTGCTGCCGATTTTTTTTCCTCTCTAAAGAATTGACCGACAGGGAGATGTTTAGATCTGCTTATTTATTTAATACAATATTACATTCCACCTGCCCTTTTTGACATAGCTGAGCTCACAGGTGTAGCTGTGCTAGTCTTGGGGAGAGAGATGGGTGTGGAAATATATGTGATTGCTTTCATATTCAGTCCAGGATGAATGATGAATGATGAATGATGAATGATGCATAACACAGCATTTATTCCTGCTGAATAATAACTAGTGGACTTTAAACATGACTGGCACTCAGTTTATTTCCTCACTGTTTGTTTCATCAATCTTTAATGGTGATACTGTTGGTAATTGTGGAAGTAATTTATACAATTTTGTTTTAATTCTCCCACACTGTTAAAATTAGAGCCCCCTCCTCAATCAATATTACAGGGAGAGTCAGCATTATTTTTATGATTTACAAGGCTTCTTGGGAATCATTGGCCTACAAGGGAGCCAGTTTAATGGAGACATTAAAAGAGCTTCAACTGCAGAGTATTGTGATACCATAAATCAGAGGTCAGGTGACAGGAGGCCTGATATGGTCCTGATCAAATATGTGACTAATGGAAAGAGGAGATAGGTGGGCCATTGCACCAACACTGAGGTTTACAACGTCACAATTCACAATCCTAATGTCTGAATCATGTTTACTGGAGGGAAGTGTTCATCGCCCCTCAGGCGCACACACACACACACACACACACACACACACACACACACACACACACACACACACACACACACACACACACACACTCAAACACACACTCAAACAAACACATATTGTTCTTGAATATGGGTAAGGTCAGTGGTGGGTATTCATGGATGCCAAGGGAAGCCAGGTCCCCCCAACAAAAAACAACATGTAAAATAATGTTTCTTCCCTCTCTCTGTGTTTCATAATGTTCCTTCAATTTGGATGAGGCTGAATATAACTCATTGGAGAAAGCATCAGATGAAGCGAAACAGCGCCCCTCTGTCTCTCTACGTGTAGGCCATCTATCTGATACTGTGTGGTCCAAAAGAGTATGACATTGTTGCCGCCCGTAGCATTGAATGCAAGGGAAGCCAGCGAATATTTGGCCTGCCTTGATGATTTAAAAAACAAAATAATAGCCAATCTGCGTTGAGCTAAACTGAGTGAGCTCAACTGTGAATGGTCCTGGCACACCAAAACAAATGTAAAAGGAAGCCAGTTTGGATGTGGTGTCCCTCCTATCAAATCGCATTGAGAGCGTAGGTCATTGACAGAAACAACTTGAATTGTTGCATCTCGTTGTGTTGTTGTCCTCCGGTGGCTAGCTAGCTAAAATTTTACCTTTCCTAAATTAGCCATTGATGGAGATAGGGATTTGGACTTGTGGTTTTACTTAATTCTCTGTGGTGGCCAATGATTATAACGGAGATTCTGATCCAACCATACATTCATACATTGTTCTGCCCATGACCTGAGAGGATAGAAGTTCAATATGTAGCTAGATGTAGAAGGCTAATGTTAACTAGCTAACATTGCCAATGAATGGAAGTTAGGCTAGTGAGCAAGCATTTTAGCCAGGTAGCCTAGGACAACAACAAATACAAGCGTGTACTGTATGACAGAGTGATAGACCGTTTCATCAACATGAAAGAGAGGAGGATGGCGTTGGTGTTTCTCTAAGTATGGTGAGTCAACACAAACATGCACACACAGAAATCAGAACCATGGACAGCCACATCATATTTAGCTTACGTTGATTGGACTAAATAGTTTTTGGTATCTTTTAGATGATTTGATGAAGTTGAAATGGTGCTGGAATAGTGGAGACACACACACCACTACTGGGTAAGGTAAGGCTAAAACACCCACCACTACTGGGTAAGGTAAGGCTAAAACACACACCACTACTGGGTAAGGTAAGGCTAAAACACCCACCACTACTGGGTAAGGTAAGGCTAAAACACACACCACTACTGGGTAAGGTAAGGCTAAAACACACACCACTACTGGGTAAGGTAAGGCTAAAACACACACCACTACTGGGTAAGGTAAGGCTAAAACACACACCACTACTGGGTAAGGTAAGGCTAAAACACACACCACTACTGGGTAAGGTAAGGCTAAAACACACACCACTACTGGGTAAGGTAAGGCTAAAACACACACCACTACTGGGTAAGGTAAGGCTAAAACACACACCACTACTGGGTAAGGTAAGGCTAAAACACACACCACTACTGGGTAAGGTAAGGCTAAAACACACACCACTACTGGGTAAGGTAAGGCTAAAACACACACCACTACTGGGTAAGGTAAGGCTAAAACACACACCACTACTGGGTAAGGTAAGGCTAAAACACACACCACTACTGGGTAAGGTAAGGCTAAAACACACACCACTACTGGGTAAGGTAAGGCTAAAACACACACCACTACTGGGTAAGGTAAGGCTAAAACACACACCACTACTGGGTAAGGTAAGGCTAAAACACACACCACTACTGGGTAAGGTAAGGCTAAAACACATACCACTACTGGGTAAGGTAAGGCTAAAACACACACCACTACTGGGTAAGGTAAGGCTAAAACACACACCACTACTGGGTAAGGTAAGGCTAAAACACACACCACTACTGGGTAAGGTAAGGCTAAAACACACACCACTACTGGGTAAGGTAAGGCTAAAACACACACCACTACTGGGTAAGGTAAGGCTAAAACACATACCACTACTGGGTAAGGTAAGGCTAAAACACATACCACTACTGGGTAAGGTAAGGCTAAAACACATACCACTACTGGGTAAGGTAAGGCTAAAACACACACCACTACTGGGTAAGGTAAGGCTAAAACACACACCACTACTGGGTAAGGTAAGGCTAAAACACATACCACTACTGGGTAAGGTAAGGCTAAAACACACACCACTACTGGGTAAGGTAAGGCTAAAACACACACCACTACTGGGTAAGGTAAGGCTAAAACACACACCACTACTGGGTAAGGTAAGGCTAAAACACCCACCACTACTGGGTAAGGTAAGGCTAAAACACACACCACTACTGGGTAAGGTAAGGCTAAAACACCCACCACTACTGGGTAAGGTAAGGCTAAAACACCCACCACTACTGGGTAAGGTAAGGCTAAAACACACACCACTACTGGGTAAGGTAAGGCTAAAACACACACCACTACTGGGTAAGGTAAGGCTAAAACACACACCACTACTGGGTAAGGTAAGGCTAAAACACACACCACTACTGGGTAAGGTAAGGCTAAAACACACACCACTACTGGGTAAGGTAAGGCTAAAACACACACCACTACTGGGTAAGGTAAGGCTAAAACACACACCACTACTGGGTAAGGTAAGGCTAAAACACACACCACTACTGGGTAAGGTAAGGCTAAAACACATACCACTACTGGGTAAGGTAAGGCTAAAACACACACCACTACTGGGTAAGGTAAGGCTAAAACACACACCACTACTGGGTAAGGTAAGGCTAAAACACACACCACTACTGGGTAAGGTAAGGCTAAAACACACACCACTACTGGGTAAGGTAAGGCTAAAACACACACCACTACTGGGTAAGGTAAGGCTAAAACACACACCACTACTGGGTAAGGTAAGGCTAAAACACACACCACTACTGGGTAAGGTAAGGCTAAAACACATACCACTACTGGGTAAGGTAAGGCTAAAACACACACCACTACTGGGTAAGGTAAGGCTAAAACACACACCACTACTGGGTAAGGTAAGGCTAAAACACACACCACTACTGGGTAAGGTAAGGCTAAAACACACACCACTACTGGGTAAGGTAAGGCTAAAACACACACCACTACTGGGTAAGGTAAGGCTAAAACACATACCACTACTGGGTAAGGTAAGGCTAAAACACATACCACTACTGGGTAAGGTAAGGCTAAAACACATACCACTACTGGGTAAGGTAAGGCTAAAACACACACCACTACTGGGTAAGGTAAGGCTAAAACACACACCACTACTGGGTAAGGTAAGGCTAAAACACATACCACTACTGGGTAAGGTAAGGCTAAAACACACACCACTACTGGGTAAGGTAAGGCTAAAACACACACCACTACTGGGTAAGGTAAGGCTAAAACACACACCACTACTGGGTAAGGTAAGGCTAAAACACACACCACTACTGGGTAAGGTAAGGCTAAAACACACACCACTACTGGGTAAGGTAAGGCTAAAACACACACCACTACTGGGTAAGGTAAGGCTAAAACACATACCACTACTGGGTAAGGTAAGGCTAAAACCTATTGAGCTTGTGCCATTTGTCCATTTTTGAATGAGGAAGTGGTAATTCATAAAATGTTGTGTTTGAGGCTCCCAGTTGTCTTCTATTGCATTAGTAATTTCAACACTTGCTGTGTTGTGAGCAATGATTCACACTTACTAGCGTTTGCTTTGTGTTGTTTGTACAGCTTCAAAAACATGTGAGGATGTTGATTTTATTTGTTGAAGGCAGGGGTTGAAACTGGGGCCCCTGCTCCTTCCTCTCCTCCTTTGTCCTTTTTTAGGTAGTCTTTGGTTTCTGTGGCTATTTGTATCGGGTTTTTAGCAGTCTCCTCACTCTCCCTACGGAGTCTGGGATTCTGGTCCCCTTTGTAGCGGGAACATGGATTCTCTCTCTCTCTCTATCCCCATCTTTCTCTCACTCAATTCAATTTCAATTCATTTTCATTTTAAGGGCTTTATTGGCATGGGAAACATATGTTTACATTGCCAAAGCAAGTGAAGTAGTTAATAAACAAAAGTGAAATAAACCCCCCAAAATTGCAGTAAACAGTTAAATATATATATAATAATAATAGTAGTTCCAAAAGAATAAAGACATTTCAAATGTCATATTATGTCTATATGCAGTGTTGTAATGATTTGCAAATAGTTAAAGTACACAAGGGAAAATAAATAAACATAAATATGGGTTGTATTTACAATGGTGTTTGTTCTTCACTGGTTGCCCTTTTCTTGTGGCAACAGGTCACACATCTTGCTGCTGGTATGGCACACTGTGGTATTTCACCCAATAGAAATGGGAGTTTATCAAAATTGAATATATTGTCTAATTCTTCGTGGATCTGTGTAATCTGAGGGAAATATGTCTCTAATATGACTATAAATTCGGCAGGAGGTTAGAAGTCTCTCTCTCTCTCTCTCTCTCTCTCTCTCTCTCTCTCTCTCTCTCTCTCTCTCTCTCTCTCTCTCTCTCTCTCTCTCTCTCTCTCTCTCTCTCTCTCTCTCTCTCTCTCTCTCTCTCTCTCTCTCTCTCTCTCTCTCTCTTTCTCTCTCTCTCTCTCTTTCTCTCTCTCTCTCTCTCTTTCTCTCTCTCTCTCTGCTGTCCCTCTCTGTTCAGCCAAACCCACTGGTTGCTAAGCACTGGCTGAAGGCATGGCTGGATGGCCAGAGGGAAAGGGGCGCACTTTCCTGTGAGTCGTGAATCACTCCTCCCAATCATTTCTCTGTCACCCTCATCCAACTCTCCCCTCTCCTCCACCGCCAACACCACCACTACCCATCACCCATTCTTTCAGAGGTAATCTGTGGGTCCTTGGGAAGGGAGGAGCCATCTCTAAGAGTCCACTTACGCAGACAAAAAGGTCTGGAGTTGCATTCACTGGGCAACATGGGCAACAAAGGCTGGCTGGCTGAATGGCAGTCAGGCAGTGTTTAGTGTTCTGTGATTAATACTGTTAGTGTGCTGCTGAGGCAGGGGGGGAGAGAGCGAGAGAGAGTAGAGTAGAGGGAGAGAGAGAATAGAATAGAGGGAGAGAGAGAGTAGAATAGAGGGAAAGAGGGAGAGAGAGAGTAGAATAGAGGGAAAGAGGGAGAGAGAGAGTAGAATAGAGGGAGAGAGAGAGTAGAATAGAGGGAGAGAGAGAGAGTAGAATAGAGGGAGAGAGAGAGTAGAATAGAGGGAGAGAGAGAGTAGAATAGAGGGAGAGAGAGAGTAGAATAGAGGGAGAGAGAGAGAGTAGAATAGAGGGAGAGAGTAGAATAGAGGGAGAGAGGGAGAGAGAGAGTAGAATAGAGGGAGAGAGAGAGTAGAATAGAGAGAGAGAGTAGACTAGAGGGGGAGAGAGAGTAGAATAGAGGGAGAGAGAGAGTAGAATAGAGGGAGAGAGAGTAGAATAGAGGGAGAGAGAGTAGAATAGAGGGAGAGAGAGTAGAATAGAGGGAGAGAGGGAGAGAGAGAGTAGAATAGAGGGAGAGAGAGAGTAGAATAGAGAGAGAGAGTAGAATAGAGGGAGAGAGAGAGTAAAATAGAGGAAGAGAGAGAGTAGAATAGAGGGAGAGAGAGAGTAGAATAGAGAGAGAGAGAGATATCCCCCATATGCCCCCCTAGGCACAACTATGACAACATAACCAACAAAAACGGGTCACAACTCCTGCAGCTCTGTCGCACGCTGGGTATGTACATAGTCAATGGTAGGCTTCGAGGGGACTCCTATGGTAGGTTCACCTATAGCTCATCTCTTGGCAGTAGCACTGTAGACTACATTATCACTGACCTCAACCCAGAGTCTCTCAGAGCGTTCACAGTCAGCCCACTGACACCCCTATCAGACCACAGCAAAATCACAGTCTACTTGAACAGAGCAATACTCAATCATGAGGCATCAAAGCCAAAGGAACTGAGTAACATTAAGAAATGCTATAGATGGAAGGAATGCAGTTTGGAAACCTACCAAAAAACAATTAGACAACAGCAAATTCAATCCCTTTTAGACAACTTCCTGGGTAAAACGTTCCACTGCAATAGTGAAGGTGTAAACTTGGCAGTAGAAAATCTTAACAGTATATTTGACCTCTCAGCTTCCCTATCAAATCTAAAAATCTCAAATAGAAAACCGAAGAAAATGAACAACAATGACAAATGGTTTGATGAAGAATGCAAAAATCTAAGAAATAAATTGAGAAACCTGTCCAACCAAAAACATAGAGACCCGGAAAACCTGAGTCTACGCCTTCACTATGGTGAATCACTAAAACAATACAGAAATACACTACGGAAAAAGAAGGAACAGCACGTCAGAAATCAGCTCAATGTAATTGAAGAATCCATAGACTCTAACCACTTCTGGGAAAATTGGAAAACACTAAACAAACAACAACACGAAGAATTATCTATCCAAAATGGAGATGTATGGGTAAACCACTTCTCCAATCTTTTTGGCTCTATAACAAAGAATAAAGAGCAAAAACCTATACATGATCAAATACAAATCCTAGAATCAACTATTAGCCTGTTTGGGCTGCAAGCCCGACACCGGTACAATTATGACAACATCCAGCTCAAGTGCAGGGCGCGACATTCAAAAGCTAGTTTTTAAAAATATTTAACTTTCACACATTAACAAGTCCAAGACACCAGATGAAAGATAAACTTCTTGTGAATCAAACCAACATGTCCGATTTTTAAAATGTTTTACAGGGAAGACAAAATATGTAAATCTATTAGCTAACCACGTTAGCAAATGACACGACTTTTCTAACTCCATCAGTTTCTTACTCCATCAGGTGCTATCACAAATTCGACCAAATAAAGATATAAATAGCCACTAACCAAGAAACAAATTCATCAGATGACAGTCTGATAACATATTTATTGTATAGCATATTTTTTTTCGAAAAATGTGCATATTTCAGGTATAAATCATATTTTACATTTCAGCTACAAATCAGAAAGTGCACCGAAAGCAGCCATAATATTTACAGACACCAACAGACACCAACGTCAAATGGCTTATTACTCATCATAAAACATTTCCGAAAAATATATAGTTTGCAGCAATTGAAAGATAGGCAACTTGTGATTCCAAACAATATTTCCGATGTATTAAATGTTTTACAGCGAAAACAAAATGTATCGCTATATTAGCGTAGCCACAATAGAGAGACACATTTGGGCGCCCACGACCCGTTCACATGCACGACAGATATATGAAATAACATCATAAAATGAGTCTTACTTTGGCTGATCTTTCATCAGAATGTTGAAACAGGCGTCCTCTGTCCAGATGAGTCGTTGTTTCGTTTCAGAATGAGAAATATCCCTGTTCATTTAGCATTTCCAGTAGCCGTGGCCCAACGTAAACACAGTCATACGACGGAACACGGCAAAACTCCCGAATAAAGTTTCAATAATCTGATTAAACTATATTGAAAAAACATACATTACGATGATATGGTCACATATATCCAAAAAAATTCGAGCCGGAGACGTTAGCCGTTCGTTAGGAAGGCAAAACAGAAGTCCATCCCACTTCCTTCAGAATACCGGAAGTTGGCGCTCAGGTCAAAGAAATAGGTTTTTTTTCCACCATAGACCAAGAGGAGCAAAAAAATTTCTTCTCTGACATCCTCTTTACACCAATAGGAAGGCGTATAGACTGTCAGCAGACTCCTAGATGTTATGACCATGTATAGGCATCAGATTGAAAAGAGCATAGATTTCTGACATTTCACTTCCTGGTCAGGAAAAGTGCTGCAAAAGGACTTCTGTTTCACTCAGAGAAATAATTCCAACTCTTTTAGAAACTAGAAAGTGTTTTCTATCCAAAAAGAATAATAATATTCATATTGTACAAGCAAGATTTGAGTAGGAGGCCGTTTGAAATGGCCACCTCTTCCAGGTTACTCAGTGCTGCCAGTTGCAGCCATAAGAAGTTAAAGACTACCAGAACCCACTGGATTCTCCAATTACCTTGAACGAGTTACAGGACAAAATAAAAACCCTCCAACCCAAAAAGGCCTGTGGTGTTGATGGTATCCTTAATGAAATGATCAAATATACAGACAACAAATTCCAATTGGCTATACTAAAACTCTTTAACATCGTCCTTAGCTCTGGCATCTTCCCCAATATTTGGAACCAAGGACTGATCACCCCAATCCACAAAAGTGGAGACAAATTTGACCCCAATAACTACCGTGGAATATGCGTCAACAGTAACCTTGGGAAAATACTCTGCATTATCATTAACAGCAGACTCGTACATTTCCTCAATGAAAACAATGTACTGAGCAAATGTCAAATTGGCTTTTTACCAAATTACCGTACAACAGACCATGTATTCACCCTACACACCCTAATTGACAACCAAACAAACCAAAACAAAGGCAAAGTCTTCTCATGCTTTGTTGATTTAAAAAAAGCCTTCGACTCAATTTGGCATGAGGGTCTGCTATACAAATTGATGGAAAGTGGTGTTGGGGGTAAAACATACGACATTATAAAATCCATGTACACAAACAACAAGTGTGCGGTTAAAATTGGCAAAAAACACACACATTTCTTCACACAGGGTCGTGGGGTGAGACAGGGATGCAGCTTAAGCCCCACCCTCTTCAACATATATATCAACGAATTGGCGCGGGCACTAGAACAGTCTGCAGCACCCGGTCTCACCCTACTAGAATCCGAAGTCAAATGTCTACTGTTTGCTGATGATCTGGTGCTTCTGTCACCAACCAAGGAGGGCCTACAGCAGCACCTAAATCTTCTGCACAGATTCTGTCAGACCTGGGCCCTGACAGTAAATCTCAGTAAGACCAAAATAATGGTGTTCCAAAAAAGGTCCAGTCGCCAGGACCACAAATTCCATCTAGACACCGTTGCCCTAGAGCACACAAAAAACTATACATACCTCGGCCTAAACATCAGCGCCACAGGTAACTTCCACAAAGCTGTGAACGATCTGAGAGACAAGGCAAGAAGGGCATTCTATGCCATCAAAAGGAACATAAATTTCAACATACCAATTAGGATCTGGCTAAAAATACTTGAATCAGTTATAGAGCCCATTGCCCTTTATGGTTGTGAGGTCTGGGGTCCGCTCACCAACCAAGATTTCACAAAATGGGACAAACACCAAATTGAGACTCTGCATGCAGAATTCTGCAAAAATATCCTCCGTGTACAACGTAGAACACCAAATAATGCATGCAGAGCAGAATTAGACCGATACCCACTAATTATCAAAATCCAGAAAAGAGCCGTTAAATTCTACAACCACCTAAAAGGAAGCGATTCCCAAACCTTCCATAACAAAGCCATCACCTACAGAGAGATGAACCTGGAGAAGAGTCCCCTAAGCAAGCTGGTCCTAGGGCTCTGTTCACAAACACAAACACAAACACACCCCACAGAGCCCCAGGACAACAGCACAATTAGACCCAACCAAATCATGAGAAAACAAAAAGATAATTACTTGACACATTGGAAAGAATTAACAAAAAAACAGAGCAAACTAGAATGCTATTTGGCCCTAAACAGAGAGTACACAGTGGCAGAATACCTGACCACTGTGACTGACCCAAACTTAAGGAAAGCTTTGACTATGTACAGACTCAGTGAGCATAGCCTTGCTATTGAGAAAGGCCGCCGTAGGCAGACATGGCTCTCAAGAGAAGACAGGCTATGTGCTCACTGCCCACAAAATGAGGTGGAAACTGAGCTGCACTTCCTAACCTCCTGCCCAATGTATGACCATATTAGAGAGACATATTTCCCTCAGATTACACAGATCCACAAAGAATTCGAAAACAAATCCAATTTTGATAAACTCCCATATCTACTGGGTGAAATTCCACAGTGTGCCATCACAGCAGCAAGATTTGTGACCTGTTGCCACAAGAAAAGGGCAACCAGTGAAGAACAAACACCATTGTAAATACAACCCATATTTATGTTTATTTATTTTAACTTGTGTGCTTTAACCATTTGTACATTGTTACAACACTGTATATATATAATATGACATTTGTAATGTCTTTATTGTTTTGAAACTTCTGTATGTGTAATATTTACTGTTAAACATTTTTTTTCACTTTTGTATATTATCTACCTCACTTGCTTTGGCAATGTTAACACATGTTTCCCATGCCAATAAAGCCCCTTGAATTGAATTGAATTGAATTGAGAGAGAGATGGGGATAGAGAGAGAGAGTAGAATAGAGGGAGAGAGAGAGTAGAATAGAGAGAGAGAGATAGTAGAATAGAGAGAGAGAGATGGCGATAGAGAGCGAGAGAGAGTAGAATAGAGAGAGAGAGATGGGGATAGAGAGAGAGAGTGAAATAAAGAGATAAGGAAGTAAGGAAGGAAAGGGAGATGGAATGGAGTTGGAGGAGGAGAGGGGCACCAAAAGAAGACAAGACAAACCAGGCAGTAAGTGAGAGCTGGAGGAATTGAAAGGAGAGGGATAGATCCAAAAGTGTTTCGGTTAGAAAATGGTTTTCGTTTTGACATGTGCTCCTAAAGTTACAGGAAAATTACAGTGTTTATTGGCCAAGGTTTAATGGAATCCAGTAAGAAGAAAATGTACCCTTAAATCTAAATGTTGACCATGCCAGGATGGCCATGTATTCCCCATTATTAGTGACCAGTTGTCTGGTACCAGGTCTCTTAGGCTATACTGTAGTATGCTCTTATTCTAGCAGGAACAGAATGAGAAGAATAGCTTAGCATGTAGACTGGTGGACATGAACCCATGACCCTGTGCTATTCTGAGGACCTCCAGATACTCCTGTCTGATCATAGAGCTTGTCGTCATCTGTGAGTCTGGGGTGGTGAAATGTGATGCCCACCTCCAACCTTGCTGGTGGCACACGGATGGGCACCTGGGGGTCTCTAGTGGCCTGTGCAGAGTAGCAGAGGACAATGCTCCATCCGCCTCAGGGCTGGGGTTTCACTCCCGCTGCTGTGTCAAGGGAAACTACCCACACAAGATGGGTAGTGTGTGTGTGTGTGTGTGTGTGTGTGTTGGATAGGAATTGTCAAGATGAACCAGAGGTTTTACCAGTGAATAGCCGTGTAGTCTTAACGGTAGGTTTGATAGTGGTGACTGAATGAACAAGGTCTAAGCCCTGGACTATAATGGAAAGTAAGCCTGTGTACGTGAATGAAAAGCGTGTACGTGAATTATGAGGCACACTGAGGTCAATGCGTAAGAGCCAATGTAATGTCTTCGCCCCAAAATGTGATTGTTCTGCTTGAGTTGGCAGCGTTTAAGCAGCTACTGTAGCGTTGCTGTAGTTTGCGGGATAGGCCTGCTGTTATGACAAGCCTTTCAGCTGAGATCCCCAGGCAGCCTCTGTGGTGTCGCACAAAGTCACGTCACTGTCGCTGGGTGCTGGGTGCTACTGCAGTTCTAGGACCGCTCTCATCTCCCTAAGCATCTACACTGTTTACTCTCTGATTACCATCAAAGATGGGAGGAGAGAGAAGCCCAGGGAGAAACTGAAAGAGAGAGAAAGAAAAAGGGAAGGGTGAATGTATGCATGTGTAATGAGGTTATCAGGAGTCAGATGATAGGTCAGCATCACAGGCGGGGTTAACGAGTGTTACCTCACTGGTGACACAGAGCTGTCAGCTTCTGTGACAGTTGAACAGCCAGGCCCGGCTCTTCTATACATTACAACACAAGCGTACCCACACAGGCAGCACAGAACACAACACAACACAGGCAGCACAGAACACAACACAACACAGAACACAACACATTAAGCACAGGACACAAAACAGGCAGAACTGAACACAAAACAGGCAGCACAGGACACAAAACAGGCAGAACTGAACACAAAACAGGCAGCACAGAACACAGAACAGGCAGCACAGATCACAGAACAGGCAGCACAGAACACAGAACAGGCAGCACAGAACACAGAACAGGCAGCACAGAACACAACACGGGCAGAAAAGAACACAGAACAGAACACAACATACAGAGCATAATACATAACAGGCAGCACAGAACACAGAACAGGCAACACAGAACAGGCAGCACAGAACACAGAACAGGCAACACAGAACACAACACAGACAGCACAAAACACAACACAACACAACACAACACAGAACACAACACAACACAGACAGCACAGAACACAAAACAGGCAGAACTGAACACAAAACAGGCAGCACAGGACACAAAACAGGCAGAACTGAACACAAAACAGGCAGCACAGAACACAGAACAGGCAGCACAGAACACAGAACAGGCAACACAGAACACAGAACAGGCAACACAGAACACAGAACAGGCAACACAGAACACAACACAGACAGCACAGAACACAACACAGACAGCACAGAACACAACACAGACAGCACAGAACACAACACAGACAGCACAGAACACAACACAGACGGCACAGAACACAACACAGACGGCACAGAACACAACACAGATGGCGCAGAATACAACACAGACAGCACAGAACACAATACAGACAGCACAGAACACAACACAGACGGCGCAGAACACAACACAGACGGCGCAGAACACAACACAGATGGCGCAGAATACAACACAGACAGCACAGAACACAATACAGACAGCACAGAACACAACACAGACAACACAGAATACAACACAGACGGCGCAGAACACAACACAGATGGCGCAGAATACAACACAGACAGCACAGAACACAATACAGACGCCACAGAACACAACACAGACGGCGCAGAACACAACACAGATGGCGCAGAATACAACACAGACGGCACAGAACACAACACAGACGCCACAGAACACAACACAGACGGCGCAGAACACAACACAGATGGGGCAGAATACAATACAGACAGCACAGAACACAATACAGACAGCACAGAGCACAACACACACGGCACAAAACACAACACAGATGGCGCAGAATACAACACAGACAGCACAGAACACAATACAGACAGCACAGAACACAACACAGACGGCACAGAACACAACACAGACGGCACAGAACACAACACAGACAGCACAGAACACAACACAGACAGCACAGAACACAACACAGACAGCACAGAACACAACACAGACAGCACAGAACACAACACAGACAGCACAGAATACAACACAGACAGCACAGAACACACCACAGACAGCACAGAACACAACACAGACGCCACAGAACACAATACAGACAGCACAGAACACACCACAGACGGCACAGAACACAACACAGACGGCACAGAACACAACACAGACGGCACAGAATACAACACAGACAGCACAGAACACAGACGGCACAGAACACAACACAGACAGCACAGAACACAGACAGCACAGAACACAGACAGCACAGAACACAGACGGCACAGAACACAGACAGCACAGAACACAGACGGCACAGAACACACCACAGACGGCACAGAACACAACACAGACAGCACAGAACACAACACAGACGCCACAGAACACAATACAGACAGCACAGAACACAACACAGACAGCACAGAACACAACACAGACAGCACAGAACACAACACAGACGGCACAGAACACAGACGGCACAGAACACAGACAGCACAGAACACAATACAGACAGCACAGAACACACCACAGACGGCACAGAACACAACACAGACGGCACAGAACACAACACAGACAGCACAGAACACAACACAGACGGCACAGAACACAACACAGACGCCACAGAACACAACACAGACGGCGCAGAACACAACACAGACAGCACAGAACACAACACAACACAGACAGCACAGAACACAACACAGACAGCACAGAACACAACACAGACGGCGCAGAACACAACACAGACAGCACAGAACACAACACAGACGCCACAGAACACAACACAGACGGCGCAGAACACAACACAGACAGCACAGAACACAACACAGACGCCACAGAACACAACACAGACGGCACAGAACACAACACAGACGGCACAGAACACAACACAGACGGCACAGAACACAACACAGACAGCACAGAACACAGACGGCACAGAACACAACACAGACGGCACAGAATACAACACAGACAGCACAGAACACAGACGGCACAGAACACAGACAGCACAGAACACAGACAGCACAGAACACAATACAGACGGCACAGAACACAACACAGACGGCACAGAACACAACACAGACAGCACAGAACACAACACAGACGCCACAGAACACAATACAGACAGCACAGAACACAACACAGACGGCACAGAACACAACACAGACGGCACAGAATACAACACAGACAGCACAGAACACAGACGGCACAGAACACAGACAGCACAGAACACAATACAGACAGCACAGAACACAATACAGACAGCACAGAACACAACACAGACAGCACAGAACACAATACAGACAGCACAGAACACAACACAGACGGCACAGAACACAACACAGACGCCACAGAACACAACACAGACGGCGCAGAACACAACACAGACAGCACAGAACACAACACAACACAGACAGCACAGAACACAACACAGACAGCACAGAACACAACACAGACGGCGCAGAACACAACACAGACAGCACAGAACACAACACAGACGCCACAGAACACAACACAGACGGCGCAGAACACAACACAGACAGCACAGAACACAACACAGACAGCACAGAACACAACACAGACGCCACAGAACACAACACAGACGGCACAGAACACAACACAGATGGCGCAGAATACAACACAGACAGCACAGAACACAATACAGACAGCACAGAACACAACACAGACGGCACAGAACACAACACAGATGGCGCAGAATACAACACAGACAGCACAGAACACAGACAGCACAGAACACAACACAGACGTCACAGAACACAGACAGCACAGAACACAACACAGACGTCACAGAACACAGACAGCACAGAACACACCACAGACGGCACAGAACACAACACAGACGGCACAGAACACAACACAGACGGCACAGAACACAACACAGACGGCACAGAACACAACACAGACGGCACAGAACACAACACAGACGGCACAGAACACAACACAGACGGCACAGAACACAACACAGACGGCACAGAACACAACACAGACGGCACAGAACACAACACAGACGGCACAGAACACAACACAGACGGCACAGAATACAACACAGACGGCACAGAACACACCACAGACGGCACAGAACACAACACAGACGGCACAGAATACAACACAGACGGCACAGAACACACCACAGACGGCACAGAACACAACACAGACGGCACAGAACACAACACAGACGGCACAGAACACAACACAGACGGCACAGAACACAACACAGACGGCACAGAACACAACACAGACGGCACAGAACAAAACACAGACAGCACAGAACACAACACAGACGGCACAGAACACAACACAGACGGCACAGAACACAGACAGCACAGAACACAACACAGACGGCACAGAACACAACACAGACGGCACAGAACACAACACAGACGGCACAGAACACAACACAGACGGCACAGAACACAACACAGACGGCACAGAACACAACACAGACGGCACAGAACACAACACAGACGGCACAGAACACAACACAGACGGCACAGAACACAACACAGACAGCACAGAACACAACACAGACGTCACAGAACACAGACAGCACAGAACACAACACAGACAGTACAGAACACAACACAGACGGCACAGAACACAACACAGACGGCACAGAATACAACACAGACAGCACAGAACACAACACAGACGCCACAGAACACAATACAGACAGCACAGAACACAACACAGACGCCACAGAACACAACACAGACGCCACAGAACACAACACAGACAGCACAGAACACAACACAGACGGCACAGAACACAACACAGACGGCACAGAACACAACACAGACAGCACAGAACACAGACAGCACAGAACACAGACAGCACAGAACACAATACAGACAGCACAGAACACAACACAGACGGCACAGAACACAGACGGCACAGAACACAGACGGCACAGAACACAACACAGACGGCACAGAACACAACACAGACAGAACACAACACAGACAGCACAGAACACAACACAGACAGCACAGAACACAGACAGCACAGAACACACCACAGACAGCACAGAACACAACACAGACGCCACAGAACACAATACAGACAGCACAGAACACAACACAGACGGCACAGAACACAACACAGACGGCACAGAATACAACACAGACAGCACAGAACACAACACAGACGGCACAGAACACACCACAGACGCCACAGAACACAATACAGACAGCACAGAACACACCACAGACGGCACAGAACACACCACAGACGGCACAGAACACAACACAGACGGCACAGAACACAACACAGACGGCACAGAATACAACACAGACAGCACAGAACACAGACGGCACAGAACACAGACAGCACAGAACACAGACAGCACAGAACACAATACAGACAGCACAGAACACAACACAGACGGCACAGAACACAGACGGCACAGAACACAGACAGCACAGAACACAATACAGACAGCACAGAACACACCACAGACGGCACAGAACACAACACAGACAGCACAGAACACAGACGGCACAGAACACAGACGGCACAGAACACAGACAGCACAGAACACAATACAGACAGCACAGAACACACCACAGACGGCACAGAACACAACACAGACGGCACAGAACACAGACGGCACAGAACACAGACAGCACAGAACACAATACAGACAGCACAGAACACACCACAGACGGCACAGAACACAACACAGACGGCACAGAACACAATACAGACAGCACAGAACACACCACAGACAGCACAGAACACAACACAGACAGCACAGAACACAACACAGACAGCACAGAACACAATACAGACGGCACAGAACACAACACAGACAGCACAGAATACAACACAGACAGCTACAACCTCAGTTTAGAGCTGTTCACTGTCTATTCTGGTCTATGATAATAACGCAGGAGAAACCACAGGGTATTAAGGTTGACTTAATACCCAGTGTTCTCTTGAAAGAAAGCGCCGTTTTTTACACATTGTGGAATTCTTAGAGAAATGTCATGTGCATGGGGGACAGTAGAGAGAGAATAAAAGAGCAGAGTGGAAAGTTGATAATAGCACTTAGTGTTTTTGTTACCTCCGCTCTGCTAGGTCTCAGCCAAGCATACCCCTGACATTTACTGTACAGAGAGAGCTAATGCTTGGTTGCCTTAACCCAGAGAGAAAGGCTGACAGAGAGAGACTAAGAGATTATGAGAGTCAGAAAACAGTGATTTAGACCACATTAGATTTTGAACTTTGTGTAACCACTATGTTATTTGCTTTTTCACATCAGTGTATTATAACATTGAAATACGATTAAAAACAACCCATCTCTCTCTTATCCACACACACACACACACACACACACACACACACACACACACACACACACACACACACACACACACACACACACACACACACACACACACACACACACACACACACACACACACACACACACACACACACACACACACACACACAATCCCATCACCTCTCCCTGATCTTGAGGTGTAGACCTGCAGGCAGCCTGGTAATGTTGATATACAATAATTGCTGTAGCTTTGGATAATTCACTGAAGATTAGCTTGTATTAAAGCAGCCTATTGATCTATGGCATTCAACCAGCTTGTGAACGCGGCCCAAACTGGTGTTGTGATGGACAGATCGCCTGTTGTAGAGTGGATGTGTGGAGCAGTGTCCTCATCTTAATAGAAGATGATTGGTTTGAGGACATGATGCCAACAGAGAGAGGAGGAAGGGAGGAGAGGTAGAAACAGAGGGGGAGGAATGGAGGAGAGGTAGAAACAGAGGGGGAGGAAGGGAGGAGAGGTAGAAACAGAGGGGGAGGAAGTGAGGAGAGGTAGAAACAGAGGGGGAGGAATGGAGGAGAGGTAGAAACAGAGGGGGAGGAAGGGAGGAGAGGTAGAAACAGAGGGGGAGGAAGGGAGGAGAGGTAGAAACAGAGGGGGATGAATGGAGGAGAGGTAGAAACAGAGGGGGAGGAATAGAGATAGCATGTGTGTTGGGGATTATCTTTGTTTTCATGTTGCAGATTTGGGTTTGGGGAAGCGCCTAATCAGTTGGTCTCCTGTTGCCTTAACCCTGCCCCCTGGTTGGCTGTCTCACAGCAACCCTGCCCCCTGGTTGGCTGTCTCACAGCAACCCTGCCCCCTGGTTGGCTGTCTTCACAGCAACCCTGCCCCCTGGTTGGCTGTCTTCACAGCAACCCTGCCCCCTGGTTGGCTGTCTCACAGCAACCCTGCCCCCTGGTTGGCTGTCTCACAGCAACCCTGCCCCCTGGTTGGCTGTCTCACAGCAACCCTGCCCCCTGGTTGGCTGTCTCACAGCAACCCTGCCCGCTGGTTGGCTGTCTCACAGCAACCCTGCCCGCTGGTTGGCTGTCTCACAGCAACCTGCAGATAGCAGTGAGTCAAGTCAGGTCAAGGCTGAGGCAGAGACAAACACACACACACACACACACACACACACAGAGAGGGAGAGAGTACAACCATTCAATGTAGAGCAAAGAGAAGCAAACCCACTATGACCTGGAAATAGCTACAGTACAGTAGTTTCACAACACATGTACACCAGTAAGAGTAAGTACATGACAGCTCAGCAGAGTATACCACTGTTGCATTTAGTGCCATTAGATGCTTTGCAATGGTACTGTTGATTAGGGTTAAAGGCCATTGAAATGGCTTTTACCAGAGATGTCTTTTGGAGATGCCTGTTGGTGCCTGTTGAGAGTGTTTCTCTCACCAGTCTTAAACAGGAGTTCAGGGCTGCTAATGAAAATGCATGAGCTCTCCTGTCTGTGTGAGATGGGTGAAGACAGAGAGAGTGCACGGCACTCGACCACACATCCGTCACACGCAGCAGTCCCTCTACGGCAGTAATGCAGCCCAGAGTGGAAGCAGCCAGTGAATCAAGCCCCCATCCACCACCCCACCAGACCCATCTCCCTCTCCAGCCCCATGGCTCACCCAGCCATGACTGCCTGCACCCTGCCTGGCCTGCTATACCTCATGGCTCTCTGCACCCTGCTAGTCTCTGTTCCAACTAGCACTGGGCTCCAGCTAGATAGTAGTGCATGGAGATATTGCATACCTGTACACATAAACAAGATGTATGTCTACAGATCCTATAGGGTGATATGCAAAAGTGCATGGCTATATTTCAGTCTATATAATTGGAAGGCAGCCAACAGCAGTTCTATTTTGTATAATTAATCATGCAGAGGGTAATTTAACAATTTAGAAACAGCAATCCAATGTATGCCAATTGTCTGTAGTGTTTTTATTAGCCTGTAGTGTCTCACTGTGTCTCTGGTGATCAAGCCAGGCAGGCAGGTGTCAGGCAGGCAGGCAGGCAGGCAGGCAGGTGTCAGGCAGGCAGGCAGGCAGGCAGGTGTCAGGCAGGCAGGCAGCCAGGCAGGCAGGCAGGCAGGCAGGCAGGCAGGCAGCCAGGCAGGCAGGTATCAGACAGGTGTCAGGCAGGTGTCAGGCATGCAGGTGTCAGGCAGGCTATCAGGCAGCCAGGCAGGCAGGTATCAGACAGGTGTCAGGCAGGCAGGTGTCAGACAGGTGTCAGGCAGGTGTCAGGCAGGTGTCAGGCAGGTGTCAGGCAGGTGTCAGGCAGGTGTCAGGCAGGTGTCAGGCAGGTGTCAGGCAGGTGTCAGGCAGGCAGCCAGGCAGGCAGGTGTCAGGCAGGTCTCTCCACAGGGTTGTGTAATGGCAGCCATGATGACAGCCAGGGAGAGGATTCATGTAATGGGTCCTAGCGAGGCAAGGCAAGACTGTTTTTGTTGTGGCAGTGTAAGCTGCAGCGCAGGGCACAGTTGAAATGTCACAGTGATTCCTGCTGACCAACAGTTGACCGCAGCCCTGAACGTTGGAACGCTGGGATTCTGAGGATAATGATGTTTGTGGAGAGCTGCTCAGAGACATTAGTCTTTTACAGGCCCTCAGTCAGTTACAGACAGACACACCGTGGCTGAGTGGTGGCTGTGGTGTGTTGGTGACATTGCTGACAATGGGGACTGATTGCTACTACTGTGTTTAAATGAGGTTTGGTCCAGGGGAGGTTCAAAGAGTTCCCACCCCACTTACACCCTGCCTCCCTGGCCCTTAGCCCAGTGTAAATAACTCAGACATGATTTTCAATCAGAAATACTGTTAGAATGTTTTTCAGTTGACTGCAACAGCCTCGAATAAAAGAAAAGTCAAAATTTTCTGTGAATTACTCTTTTTTAAATTTGTATTATTATTATTATTATTTATTTTTTACATGGTTGGGGTCGGAATAATTTTCAGATATCTTAATGGGATCGTGGTCCCAAAAGGTTTGGGAACCCCTGCCTTAACACTTACCCAGGATGGAGGAAGTGTCCCACAGAATAGTGCTTTAATACATCTCATCCAAGCTCCATATATGCTCCAGATTACAAAACAATAAAAGTACCAGTGTACCAGCCTAAAGGCCATTTGATTAAGTTGCACTCTCCACCTTATACAGTAGTCTATCATGAGAGAGGCCTATGGTCCATGGCTATAGCAGGTTTCATTACCTGCGGCCTGACAGATTGCTGTGTTTGTTTAGTACAGGTCAGGTCCCCAGGCACACCTCCAATTATCAACTCATCTCTCAACGCTGTGTATCACAGCCACCTGGACATGGCTGTGGTAGCTTCTCCCCTCCTCCCTCCCTCCCTCCGCTCCTCCCCTCCTCCTCTCCTCCATCTCCTTCCCTCCTCCTTCCCTCCCCTTCTCTTCTCCCCTTGTTCCTTCCCTCCTCTCCCATCCTCTCCTCTCCCCTCCTCCCTCCCCTCCCTTCCCTTCCCCTCCCCCTCATCCCCCCCTCCTATCTCCCCTCCTCTCCCCTCCCCTCCTCCCTTTGCTCCTCTCCCCTCCTCCCTCATCCCTCTGCTCCTCCCCTCCTCCCTCCTTCCTCTGCTCCTCCCCTCCTCCCTCCTCCCCTCTCCCATCCTCCCTAATTTCCCAAAGCAATAAAGGCCTTATTCTATTCTATTCTATTCTGCTCAGCTCTGCTCAGCCCTGCTCTGTTGAGCCCTGACCTGCTCAGCCATGCTCAGCTCTGCCCTGTTCAGCCCTGCCCTGTTCAGCCCTGCTCTGCTCAGCCATGTTCTGCTCAGCCCTGCTCTGCTCAGCAATGCAATACAGGTGGAGAGAGTAAAGAGATTACAATGCTTGAGGGAGAATCAATTGGTGCTATTCCTTTCATTGCTCTCCCCTCGGTAGGTAGGAGCTGTTTAGAAAAGCCCAGCACCTGAATGTGAGGAATTGGCTAAACAATTTCGAGGCCACCTGCTCCTGCACACACACATACACACACCATTAACACAGCAAAGTAAACATTACTCACACACACGCAAGCACACACACACGCATAGCAAAATCCCAGCCTATAGTCACACATGCACATCTGCAGATGCATTTTCTGGTAAGACGCATGCAACACATTCGTACAAAGTAAACCCAGATAGGATATGTTTTGAACATCAGTTTCAGAAGGGGTAGTACATACAGTGCCTTCTGACAGCATGCACACCCCTTAACTTATCCCACATTTTGTTGTGTTACAGCCTCAATTTAAAATGTATTATATATATATATATAGATATACGTATATAGATATAGATATATAGATATTTGTCTTTAAAAAAAAAATTCTTAGACACTTTCGCAAATTTCTTAAAAAGAATAATACAGAAATATGTCATTTATATAAGTATTCACAACCCTGAGTCAAAACTTTGTAGAAGCATCTTTGGCGGCGAATACAGCTGTGAGTTGTTCTGGGTAAGTCTCTAACAGCTTTCCACATCTGGATTGTGCAACATTTGCCCATTATTCTTTTCAAAATTCTTCAATCTCTGTCAAATTGGTTGTTGATCATTGCTAGACAACCATTTTCAGGTCTTGCCATAGATTTAAGTCAAAACTGTAACTCGTCCACTCAGGGCCATTCACGGTTTCCTTGATAAGCAACTCAAGTGTAGATTTGTCCTTGTGTTTTAAGGTATTGTCCTGCTGAAAGGTGAATGAATATCCCGTGTCTGGTGGAAAGCAGACTGAACCAGGTTTTCCTCGAGGATTCTGCCTTTACTTAGCTCCATTCCGTTTATTTTTATCCTGAAAACTCCCCAGACCATAATGATTACAAGCATAACCATAACATGATGCAGTCACCACTGTGCTTAAAAATATGGAAAGTGCTACTCAGTGATGTGTTGTATTGAAATTGTCACCAACATAACATTTTGTAATCAGGACATTTTCTTCAGTATTACTTTAATGCCTTGTTGCAAACAGGATGCATGATTTGGAATATTTTTTATTCTGTACAGGCTTCTTTCTTTTCACTCTGTCAATTAGGTTAGTATTGTGGAGTAACTACAATGTTGATCCATCCTCAGTTTTCTCCCATCACAGCCATGAAACTGTAACTGTTTTAAAGTCACCCTAGGCTTCATAGTGAAATCCCTGAGCGGTTTCCTTCCCCTCCGACAACTGAGGTAGGAAGGACTCTTTTCTCCCACCAACCAATAGGTTCCCTTTTTTGCGAGGCATTGGAAAACCTCCCTGGTCTTTGTGGTTGAGTCTGTATTTGAAATTCACTGCTCGACTGAGGGACGTTACAGATCATTTGAATGTGTGGGGTACAGAGATGAGGTAGTCATTCTCATGTTAAACACTATTATGGCACACAGAGTGAGTCCATGTTATTATGTAACTTGTTAAGCACATTTTTACTCCTGAACTTATTCAGGCCATAACAAAGGGGTTGAATACTTATTGACTCAAGACATTTTAGCTTTTCATTTTTTATTACTTTGTAAAAAAAATCCCAAAACATAATTCCACTTTGTCAGAATGGGGTATTCCGTGTAGGCCAGTGACACAAAATCTCAATTTAAGCCATTATAAATGTAGGCTGTATCACAACAAAATGTGGAAAAAGTCAAGGGGTGTGAATACTTTCTAACTGCACTGTAATGCAGCAGCACACGACACCATTGGAGAGTTTGAAGTGTGTACAGTACTGGTGAGTTTATGGCTGTGCAGAGCAGAGGCCGACAGACAAATGACCAGGCACAGGGCCACTCTGACGACTCTGCAGGAGGGGAGGGAGGGACCAGCACTAGGAGGGGGGTAGTAGTGGGCTGTATGCTTGACTGGGCCTCACATTGGAAATCATTTCATCTGCATCACACAGTTCAGTGTCCCTGCCAACGCCCTGACAGCCCCACAGAGAACAAGGCCAGATTCCTCACACTAATCAGCTACAACAGGGAGGGAGGGAGGGAGGGAGGGAGGGAGGGAGGGAGGGAGGGAGAACACCACCCTCATCGACACACTCCCAGTCAACCACGCAGAGAACAAATTCTCCCCTCTTTTCTTCCTCTTCTCTTTATTCCCTCGTTTCAAGTCAACACTCTCAGCTCTGCTTTGACAGGCCGTCTCCTGGAGGAAGAGACTGCAACACATTGTTGATGGTAACTGAGGAAGAGACTGAGGAACAGGAAATTAGGGAAAGAGAGATGGATGATTTTGGAGAGAGAGGCAGAGAGAAGAGTAGCTACATGAAATGCAAGCTATATGAATCAGTCCAGCCCATTGCTGTAGAATCTGATATTCTCTTTCCCTCACGTATCTATTTATATACTGTAACTGCAGGGAAGGAAAATTATAAATACACAGAACAGACACAAAGTCAATAAGACATGGCTGCCCAATGCAGTCTGATCATTGTTACAGGCAGAGAGAGCATGTCTACTGCAGTGGAAGGTTTGGGTTTGGGGCAGCTCCTGGAATTACCCTGCCAGTCGAGTGTGTGCTTTCAGTGTATAGCACCTAACAGTGATGGGCTCGGGCAGAGTGCAGAGCACGAGTGGAACAGGGCCCAGCGTGTGTCTCTGCCTGCCTGCCTCTCTTCCTGCCTGCCTGCCTCTTTTCCTTCCTGCCTGCCTCTCTTCCTGCCTGCATGCCTCTTTTCCTTCCTGCCTGCCTCTCTTCCTGCCTGCCTGCCTCTCTTCCTGCCTGCCTGCCTGCCTCTCTTCCTGCCTGCCTTCCTGCCTTCGCTGCAGTTGATGGAACTGGGTTGGTTAGTTAGAACCTGTAGGATAGGTCAGATTCCAGTCTTCAGGGGTGGTTAGTTAGAACCTGTAGGATAGGTCAGATTCCAGTCTTCAGGGGTGGTTAGTTAGAACCTGTAGGATAGGTCAGATTCCAGTCTTCAGGGGTTGGTTAGTTAGAACCTGTAGGATAGGTCAGATTCCAGTCTTCAGGGGTTGGTTAGTTAGAACCTGTAGGATAGGTCAGATTCCAGTCTTCAGGGGTTGGTTAGTTAGAACCTGTAGGATAGGTCAGATTCCAGTCTTCAGGGATTGGTTAGTTAGAACCCGTAGGATAGGTCAGATTCCAGTCTTCAGGGGTTGGTTAGTTAGAACCTGTAGGATAGGTCAGATTCCAGTCTTCAGGGGTGGTTAGTTAGAACCTGTAGGATAGGTCAGATTTCAGTCTTCAGGGGTGGTTAGTTAGAACCTGCAGGATAGGTCAGATTCCAGTCTTCAGGGCTGGTTAGTTAGAACCTGTAGGATAGGTCAGATTCCAGTCTTCAGGGATTGGTTAGTTAGAACCTGTAGGATAGGTCAGATTCCAGTCTTCAGGGCTGGTTAGTTAGAACCTGTAGGATAGGTCAGATTCCAGTCTTCAGGGGTTGGTTAATTAGAACCTCGAGGATAGGTCAGATTCCAGTCTTCAGGGGTTGGTTAGTTAGAACCTGTAGGATAGGTCAGATTCCAGTCTTCAGGGGTTGGTTAGTTAGAACCTGTAGGATAGGTCAGATTCCAGTCTTCAGGGGTGGTTAGTTAGAACCTGTAGGATAGGTCAGATTTCAGTCTTCAGGGGTTGGTTAGTTAGAACCTGTAGGATAGGTCAGATTCCAGTCTTCAGGGGTCGGTTAGTTAGAACCTGTAGGATAGGTCAGATTCCAGTCTTCAGGGATTGGTTAGTTAGAACCTGTAGGATAGGTCAGATTCCAGTCTTCAGGGATTGGTTAGTTAGAACCTGTAGGATAGGTCAGATTCCAGTCTTCAGGGGTGGTTAGTTAGAACCTGTAGGATAGGTCAGATTCCAGTCTTCAGGGATTGGTTAGTTAGAACCTGTAGGATAGGTCAGATTCCAGTCTTCAGGGATTGGTTAGTTAGAACCTGTAGGATAGGTCAGATTCCAGTCTTCAGGGGTCGGTTAGTTAGAACCTGTAGGATAGGTCAGATTCCAGTCTTCAGGGGTGGTTAGTTAGAACCTGTAGGATAGGTCAGATTCCAGTCTTCAGGGGTGGTTAGTTAGAACCTGTAGGATAGGTCAGATTCCAGTCTTCAGGGATTGGTTAGTTAGAACCTGTAGGATAGGTCAGATTCCAGTCTTCAGGGCTGGTTAGTTAGAACCTGTAGGATAGGTCAGATTCCAGTCTTCAGGGGTTGGTTAATTAGAACCTGTAGGATAGGTCAGATTCCAGTCTTCAGGGGTTGGTTAGTTAGAACCTGTAGGATAGGTCAGATTCCAGTCTTCAGGGATTGGTTAGTTAGAACCTGTAGGATAGGTCAGATTCCAGTCTTCAGGGGTTGGTTAGTTAGAACCTGTAGGATAGGTCAGATTCCAGTCTTCAGGGGTTGGTTAGTTAGAACCTGTAGGATAGGTCAGATTCCAGTCTTCAGGGATTGGTTAGTTAGAACCTGTAGGATAGGTCAGATTCCAGTCTTCAGGGGTGGTTAGTTAGAACCTGTAGGATAGGTCAGATTCCAGTCTTCAGGGATTGGTTAGTTAGAACCTGTAGGATAGGTCAGATTCCAGTCTTCAGGGGTGGTTAGTTAGAACCTGTAGGATAGGTCAGATTCCAGTCTTCAGGGGTGGTTAGTTAGAACCTGTAGGATAGGTCAGATTCCAGTCTTCAGGGGTTGGTTAATTAGAACCTGTAGGATAGGTCAGATTCCAGTCTCCAGGGGTTGGTTAGTTAGAACCTGTAGGATAGGTCAGATTCCAGTCTTCAGGGGTTGGTTAGTTAGAACCTGTGGGATAGGTCAGATTCCAGTCTTCAGGGGTTGGTTAGTTAGAACCTGTAGGATAGGTCAGATTCCAGTCTTCAGGGGTTGGTTAGTTAGAACCTGTAGGATAGGTCAGATTCCAGTCTTCAGGGGTTGGTTAGTTAGAACCTGTAGGATAGATTCAGATTCCAGTCTTCAGGGATTGGTTAGTTAGAACCTGTAGGATAGGTCAGATTCCAGTCTTCAGGGGTGGTTAGTTAGAACCTGTAGGATAGGTCAGATTCCAGTCTTCAGGGGTTGGTTAGTTAGAACCTGTAGGATAGGTCAGATTCCAGTCTTCAGGGGTGGTTAGTTAGAACCTGTAGGATAGGTCAGATTCCAGTCTTCAGGGGTTGGTTAGTTAGAACCTGTAGGATAGGTCAGATTCCAGTCTTCAGGGGTTGGTTAGTTAGAACCTGTAGGATAGGTCAGATTCCAGTCTTCAGGGGTTGGTTAGTTAGAACCTGTAGGATAGGTCAGATTCCAGTCTTCAGGGATTGGTTAGTTAGAACCTGTAGGTTAGGTCAGATTTCAGTCTTCAGGGGTGGTTAGTTAGAACCTGTAGGATAGGTCAGATTCCAGTCTTCAGGGATTGGTTAGTTAGAACCTGTAGGATAGGTCAGATTCCAGTCTTCAGGGGTGGTTAGTTAGAACCTGTAGGATAGGTCAGATTCCAGTCTTCAGGGGTGGTTAGTTAGAACCTGTAGGATAGGTCAGATTCCAGTCTTCAGGGTTGGTTAGTTAGAACCTGTAGGATAGGTCAGATTCCAGTCTTCAGGGTTGGTTAGTTAGAACCTGTAGGATAGGTCAGATTCCAGTCTTCAGGGGTGGTTAGTTAGAACCTGTAGGATAGGTCAGATTCCAGTCTTCAGGGGTTGGTTAGTTAGAACCTGTAGGATAGGTCAGATTCCAGTCTTCAGGGGTTGGTTAGTTAGAACCTGTAGGATAGGTCAGATTCCAGTCTTCAGGGATTGGTTAGTTAGAACCTGTAGGATAGGTCAGATTCCAGTCTTCAGGGGTGGTTAGTTAGAACCTGTAGGATAGGTCAGATTCCAGTCTTCAGGGATTGGTTAGTTAGAACCTGTAGGATAGGTCAGATTCCAGTCTTCAGGGGTGGTTAGTTAGAACCTGTAGGATAGGTCAGATTCCAGTCTTCAGGGGTGGTTAGTTAGAACCTGTAGGATAGGTCAGATTCCAGTCTTCAGGGGTTGGTTAGTTAGAACCTGTAGGATAGGTCAGATTCCAGTCTTCAGGGGTTGGTTAGTTAGAACCTGTAGGATAGGTCAGATTCCAGTCTTCAGGGCTGGTTAGTTAGAACCTGTAGGATAGGTCAGATTCCAGTCTTCAGGGGTGGTTAGTTAGAACCTGTAGGATAGGTCAGATTCCAGTCTTCAGGGGTGGTTAGTTAGAACCTGTAGGATAGGTCAGATTCCAGTCTTCAGGGGTGGTTAGTTAGAACCTGTAGGATAGGTCAGATTCCAGTCTTCAGGGGTGGTTAGTTAGAACCTGTAGGATAGGTCAGATTCCAGTCTTCAGGGGTGGTTAGTTAGAACCTGTAGGATAGGTCAGATTCCAGTCTTCAGGGGTGGTTAGTTAGAACCTGTAGGATAGGTCAGATTCCAGTCTTCAGGGGTGGTTAGTTAGAACCTGTAGGATAGGTCAGATTCCAGTCTTCAGGGGTCGGTTAGTTAGAACCTGTAGGATAGGTCAGATTCCAGTCTTCAGGGATTGGTTAGTTAGAACCCGTAGGATAGGTCAGATTCCAGTCTTCAGGGGTGGTTAGTTAGAACCTGTAGGATAGGTCAGATTCCAGTCTTCAGGGGTGGTTAGTTAGAACCTGTAGGATAGGTCAGATTCCAGTCTTCAGGGGTGGTTAGTTAGAACCCGTAGGATAGGTCAGATTCCAGTCTTCAGGGGTTGGTTAGTTAGAACCTGTAGGATAGGTCAGATTCCAGTCTTCAGGGGTGGTTAGTTAGAACCTGTAGGATAGGTCAGATTTCAGTCTTCAGGGGTTGGTTAGTTAGAACCTGTAGGATAGGTCAGATTCCAGTCTTCAGGGGTCGGTTAGTTAGAACCTGTAGGATAGTTCAGATTCCAGTCTTCAGTGGTGGTTATTTAGAACCCGTAGGATAGGTCAGATTCCAGTCTTCAGGGGTTGGTTAGTTAGAACCTGTAGGATAGGTCAGATTCCAGTCTTCAGGGGTGGTTAGTTAGAACCTGTAGGATAGGTCAGATTCCAGTCTTCAGGGATTGGTTAGTTAGAACCTGTAGGATAGGTCAGATTCCAGTCTTCAGGGGTGGTTAGTTAGAACCTGTAGGATAGGTCAGATTCCAGTCTTCAGGGGTTAGTTAGTTAGAACCTGTCGGATAGGTCAGATTCCAGTCTTCAGGGGTCGGTTAGTTAGAACCTGTAGGATAGGTCAGATTCCAGTCTTCAGGGGTGGTTAGTTAGAACCTGTAGGATAGGTCAGATTCCAGTCTTCAGGGGTCGGTTAGTTAGAACCTGTAGGATAGGTCAGATTCCAGTCTTCAGGGATTGGTTAGTTAGAACCTGTAGGATAGGTCAGATTCCAGTCTTCAGGGGTGGTTAGTTAGAACCTGTAGGGTAGGTCAGATTCCAGTCTTCAGGGGTGGTTAGTTAGAACCTGTAGGATAGGTCAGATTCCATTCTTCAGGGTTGGTTAGTTAGAACCTGTAGGATAGGTCAGATTCCAGTCTTCAGGGATTGGTTAGTTAGAACCTGTAGGATAGGTCAGATTCCAGTCTTCAGGGATTGGTTAGTTAGAACCTGTAGGATAGGTCAGATTCCAGTCTTCAGGGATTGGTTAGTTAGAACCTGTAGGATAGGTCAGATTCCAGTCTTCAGGGGTGGTTAGTTAGAACCTGTAGGATAGGTCAGATTCCAGTCTTCAGGGGTTGGTTAATTAGAACCTCGAGGATAGGTCAGATTCCAGTCTTCAGGGGTTGGTTAGTTAGAACCTGTAGGATAGGTCAGATTCCAGTCTTCAGGGGTTGGTTAGTTAGAACCTGTAGGATAGGTCAGATTCCAGTCTTCAGGGGTGGTTAGTTAGAACCTGTAGGATAGGTCAGATTCCAGTCTTCAGGGGTTGGTTAGTTAGAACCTGTAGGATAGGTCAGATTCCAGTCTTCAGGGGTTGGTTAGTTAGAACCTGTAGGATAGGTCAGATTCCAGTCTTCAGGGGTTGGTTAGTTAGAACCTGTAGGATAGGTCAGATTCCAGTCTTCAGGGATTGGTTAGTTAGAACCTGTAGGATAGGTCAGATTCCAGTCTTCAGGGGTGGTTAGTTAGAACCTGTAGGATAGGTCAGATTCCAGTCTTCAGGGATTGGTTAGTTAGAACCTGTAGGATAGGTCAGATTCCAGTCTTCAGGGATTGGTTAGTTAGAACCTGTAGGATAGGTCAGATTCCAGTCTTCAGGGGTCGGTTAGTTAGAACCTGTAGGATAGGTCAGATTCCAGTCTTCAGGGGTGGTTAGTTAGAACCTGTAGGATAGGTCAGATTCCAGTCTTCAGGGGTGGTTAGTTAGAACCTGTAGGATAGGTCAGATTCCAGTCTTCAGGGATTGGTTAGTTAGAACCTGTAGGATAGGTCAGATTCCAGTCTTCAGGGCTGGTTAGTTAGAACCTGTAGGATAGGTCAGATTCCAGTCTTCAGGGGTTGGTTAATTAGAACCTGTAGGATAGGTCAGATTCCAGTCTTCAGGGGTTGGTTAGTTAGAACCTGTAGGATAGGTCAGATTCCAGTCTTCAGGGGTTGGTTAGTTAGAACCTGTAGGATAGGTCAGATTCCAGTCTTCAGGGGTTGGTTAGTTAGAACCTGTAGGATAGGTCAGATTCCAGTCTTCAGGGGTTGGTTAGTTAGAACCTGTAGGATAGGTCAGATTCCAGTCTTCAGGGATTGGTTAGTTAGAACCTGTAGGATAGGTCAGATTCCAGTCTTCAGGGGTGGTTAGTTAGAACCTGTAGGATAGGTCAGATTCCAGTCTTCAGGGATTGGTTAGTTAGAACCTGTAGGATAGGTCAGATTCCAGTCTTCAGGGGTGGTTAGTTAGAACCTGTAGGATAGGTCAGATTCCAGTCTTCAGGGGTGGTTAGTTAGAACCTGTAGGATAGGTCAGATTCCAGTCTTCAGGGGTTGGTTAATTAGAACCTGTAGGATAGGTCAGATTCCAGTCTCCAGGGGTTGGTTAGTTAGAACCTGTAGGATAGGTCAGATTCCAGTCTTCAGGGGTTGGTTAGTTAGAACCTGTGGGATAGGTCAGATTCCAGTCTTCAGGGGTTGGTTAGTTAGAACCTGTAGGATAGGTCAGATTCCAGTCTTCAGGGGTTGGTTAGTTAGAACCTGTAGGATAGGTCAGATTCCAGTCTTCAGGGGTTGGTTAGTTAGAACCTGTAGGATAGATTCAGATTCCAGTCTTCAGGGATTGGTTAGTTAGAACCTGTAGGATAGGTCAGATTCCAGTCTTCAGGGGTGGTTAGTTAGAACCTGTAGGATAGGTCAGATTCCAGTCTTCAGGGGTTGGTTAGTTAGAACCTGTAGGATAGGTCAGATTCCAGTCTTCAGGGGTGGTTAGTTAGAACCTGTAGGATAGGTCAGATTCCAGTCTTCAGGGGTTGGTTAGTTAGAACCTGTAGGATAGGTCAGATTCCAGTCTTCAGGGGTTGGTTAGTTAGAACCTGTAGGATAGGTCAGATTCCAGTCTTCAGGGGTTGGTTAGTTAGAACCTGTAGGATAGGTCAGATTCCAGTCTTCAGGGATTGGTTAGTTAGAACCTGTAGGTTAGGTCAGATTTCAGTCTTCAGGGGTGGTTAGTTAGAACCTGTAGGATAGGTCAGATTCCAGTCTTCAGGGATTGGTTAGTTAGAACCTGTAGGATAGGTCAGATTCCAGTCTTCAGGGGTGGTTAGTTAGAACCTGTAGGATAGGTCAGATTCCAGTCTTCAGGGGTGGTTAGTTAGAACCTGTAGGATAGGTCAGATTCCAGTCTTCAGGGGTTGGTTAGTTAGAACCTGTAGGATAGGTCAGATTCCAGTCTTCAGGGGTCGGTTAGTTAGAACCTGTAGGATAGGTCAGATTCCAGTCTTCAGGGATTGGTTAGTTAGAACCTGTAGGATAGGTCAGATTCCAGTCTTCAGGGGTTGGTTAGTTAGAACCTGTAGGATAGGTCAGATTCCAGTCTTCAGGGGTTGGTTAGTTAGAACCTGTAGGATAGGTCAGATTCCAGTCTTCAGGGATTGGTTAGTTAGAACCTGTAGGATAGGTCAGATTCCAGTCTTCAGGGGTGGTTAGTTAGAACCTGTAGGATAGGTCAGATTCCAGTCTTCAGGGATTGGTTAGTTAGAACCTGTAGGATAGGTCAGATTCCAGTCTTCAGGGGTTGGTTAGTTAGAACCTGTAGGATAGGTCAGATTCCAGTCTTCAGGGGTGGTTAGTTAGAACCTGTAGGATAGGTCAGATTCCAGTCTTCAGGGGTGGTTAGTTAGAACCTGTAGGATAGGTCAGATTCCAGTCTTCAGGGGTTGGTTAGTTAGAACCTGTAGGATAGGTCAGATTCCAGTCTTCAGGGGTGGTTAGTTAGAACCTGTAGGATAGGTCAGATTCCAGTCTTCAGGGGTGGTTAGTTAGAACCTGTAGGATAGGTCAGATTCCAGTCTTCAGGGTGGTTAGTTAGAACCCTGTAGGATAGGTCAGATTCCAGTCTTCAGGGGTGGTTAGTTAGAACCTGTAGGATAGGTCAGATTCCAGTCTTCAGGGGTGGTTAGTTAGAACCTGTAGGATAGGTCAGATTCCAGTCTTCAGGGGTGGTTAGTTAGAACCTGTAGGATAGGTCAGATTCCAGTCTTCAGGGGTGGTTAGTTAGAACCTGTAGGATAGGTCAGATTCCAGTCTTCAGGGGTGGTTAGTTAGAACCTGTAGGATAGGTCAGATTCCAGTCTTCAGGGGTTGGTTAGTTAGAACCTGTAGGATAAGGTCAGATTCCAGTCTTCAGGGATTGGTTAGTTAGAACCCTGTAGGATAGGTCAGATTCCAGTCTTCAGGGGTGGTTAGTTAGAACCTGTAGGATAGGTCAGATTCCAGTCTTCAGGGGTGGTTAGTTAGAACCTGTAGGATAGGTCAGATTCCAGTCTTCAGGGGTGGTTAGTTAGAACCCGTAGGATAGGTCAGATTCCAGTCTTCAGGGGTTGGTTAGTTAGAACCTGTAGGATAGGTCAGATTCCAGTCTTCAGGGGTGGTTAGTTAGAACCTGTAGGATAGGTCAGATTCCAGTCTTCAGGGGTTGGTTAATTAGAACCTGTAGGATAGGTCAGATTCCAGTCTTCAGGGGTCGGTTAGTTAGAACCTGTAGGATAGTTCAGATTCCAGTCTTCAGTGGTGGTTATTTAGAACCCGTAGGATAGGTCAGATTCCAGTCTTCAGGGGTTGGTTAGTTAGAACCTGTAGGATAGGTCAGATTCCAGTCTTCAGGGGTGGTTAGTTAGAACCTGTAGGATAGGTCAGATTCCAGTCTTCAGGGATTGGTTAGTTAGAACCTGTAGGATAGGTCAGATTCCAGTCTTCAGGGGTGGTTAGTTAGAACCTGTAGGATAGGTCAGATTCCAGTCTTCAGGGGTTAGTTAGTTAGAACCTGTCGGATAGGTCAGATTCCAGTCTTCAGGGGTCGGTTAGTTAGAACCTGTAGGATAGGTCAGATTCCAGTCTTCAGGGGTGGTTAGTTAGAACCTGTAGGATAGGTCAGATTCCAGTCTTCAGGGGTCGGTTAGTTAGAACCTGTAGGATAGGTCAGATTCCAGTCTTCAGGGTTGGTTAGTTAGAACCTGTAGGATAGGTCAGATTCCAGTCTTCAGGGGTGGTTAGTTAGAACCTGTAGGATAGGTCAGATTCCAGTCTTCAGGGGTGGTTAGTTAGAACCTGTAGGATAGGTCAGATTCCATTCTTCAGGGTTGGTTAGTTAGAACCTGTAGGATAGGTCAGATTCCAGTCTTCAGGGGTTGGTTAGTTAGAACCTGTAGGATAGGTCAGATTCCAGTCTTCAGGGCTGGTTAGTTAGAACCTGTAGGATAGGTCAGATTCCAGTCTTCAGGGGTTGGTTAGTTAGAACCTGTAGGATAGGTCAGATTCCAGTCTTCAGGGGTTGGTTAGTTAGAACCTGTAGGATAGGTCAGATTCCAGTCTTCAGGGATTGGTTAGTTAGAACCTGTAGGATAGGTCAGATTCCAGTCTTCAGGGGTGGTTAGTTAGAACCTGTAGGATAGGTCAGATTCCAGAGAAGATAACAGGTTGTGTTCTCTGAGATGAGCCTCTGTGTTATGTATGGGTATCTCCTAGAGATGAGCTGTGTCTGGTAGGGCCAGCAAGGAATCATAGCAAGGAAACAAAACAAGAATCAGATTGAACTTCTTTAGGAGAACAGCCCTGTTTTCAACGCTGTAGCTCACAGCATTTTACATACAGCAGGTTTTTAAAGGACCAAGGTGATTGGTCTGCTTCGTGTTTTAATTTTTGCCATGGAAAAACTCAGGAAGGTAACTCTGGTTAAACTACTGGTATCGTCACAGCCCTGGTGTCTGGGTGACTGTGTTAGGGCCAGTGTGGTGTGACGCCACTGACAGCGCCCCTAAAGAAGATGAATCTGGGTAGCAGAAGGGGCTGAGGGGGCCATGTGCGGGGTGACACAGCAGGCCAGCATGGAGGCGTGAGGCGGCCAGTAACATCATCCTATCGCCACCCCCAGTTTCCCCCGACTACCCGCTCACATCCCCCTCTGATGACATGACAGATACGGCCCTGTCACCCTACACACCAGGGACAGGACACTGGCGGGACAGAGAGGGAGAAGGAGAGCGAATGAAGGTACAGGGAGAGGAGGGAGAGATATACAGAGTAGACAACCAAGATTAGACAATACATATTTAATAAATATATGTATGTATGTATATGTATATATATATATATGTATGTATATTTTTTTTATATGTATACATTTTGCATTCGTTCGCATTCAGCTAACATCTCATGCAGATTGGATGCCTCATTCTAAATGTGTGCACATCTTCAGTCCTAACCCCGTAGCTGATGTAGCCTCGGCCAGGGTTTCTATCTGGTGGTTTATGGAGCTTCAGTGACTGGAACACTGGAACGCTTGGGTCCGAGGTTGCCCTTGGATACCTGTGATCTGCACACGCTCCTGTCTGTTGGCAGAATAACTGATATCTCTTTGGGGAGCCCTTCTTTCCTGCCCTGGAGGAGACAGTTGCGGGTATTGATTTGGTCGGTGGGCTGTGAATTCTCCTGGGAGCTAATAAAAATAATGACAACAAGATGATCAAAGGCCCAACCTTCTGGTCTACATATGAATACACGTGTGTGCTAAAGATAATAGATAGAGAGCTGCTTCTTGTGTGGTCACTGTGTGGGGAGATATGATGCTACTAGTATAGCCTCCTCTATCCATGGCAGTGAGAGAGGAGAAGGACACACACACACATGCAGTTAAACAGGTGTTTATAGTCAGGCTTTGGCCAAACAGCGATAACATTCTGGCTCCAAAATGAAAATGTCAAAACTTCTCATAACAAATGGCAGTGTGTTGGAGGTTTTTATGTGTCAATGTGTTTTCTGGGATTTGGTTTAATGATTTGGTTTATGACTTCTTGGCAGTCAATAGATGTTTTGCTAACAAATCTATGTTGAAGAAAGGCCCTGCTAGATCTGAGCCACAGGAAAAAGACACAGAGGTATTCAGACCACTACAACAGCATCTAAGGACTGTTCCCAATCTTGGTCAAGCCCCTTGAGTAAAAACACAAAAGAGGAGGCAGTGGGTGCAGTCATCCCTCATATCATCCCCTCCCTCTCCTCTGTGCTTCTTTGTTTGCTCCCTGGTCTGTGCTTTAGTTGAGGACTGGATGCCTGGCTGCTCGGCCCAGCGCGCCACAGTGGTGGTGTTATTACCGAGCAGGGAAAAGACAGCCGTTTGATTGGAACGTGTGCCCTGAGACCCTGTGAAGTGCACTCACCTCAGCTCAGAGAGCACTTCATTGCACAGCACCAATGATCACATTAAGAGGGCAACAGAAAGCATATTTACCGTAAAGGGAGTGAGAAAGGAGAACCAATAGGAGGCAGCAAATTGACTTTCTCTCCTATGAGTCAGGACGCTGGTCAGCTGTATGGCCTAGTGGCTGATGGGAAGATGCATTAGCCTTTCACTTCCTCTCTGTCTCTGGGTCCAGCTGTGGCTGGGGGTATCACATAGGGAGGAGGGGAGCCAGGGGACAGTGATGCTAGGGGACATCACTGTGTGTGTGCGCGTATGTGTGTGTGTGTGTTTGCCTGTGTGTGTGTGTGTGTGTGTGTGTTCACTGGGGTTACTCAGCTGTGTCAGATGGCATCATTTCACAGGTGTTAAATGTTTAGCAATTTTCCTATCAACCGTTTCATTTACATGTAGATGGATGGATTCATTGCGGTAGCATCAGTTTTACTACTGTATGAATATATAGTAGCCTAACCATCCTCCTCTAGACAGGAAGGTCAGTCTAACAAGTCACGTTTGCCCCTCTCCCCTTCCATCTACACAGCTCTGGTTTGCCTGGCAGGAAAAGGACAATTGTGGATGCATCTGCTGTGTAAATTTCCACAGGAAACAGGAGAGCAGATGGAGACTGAAGGTTTAAGTAATTAGAAGGCAGTAGATTGGAAAACAAATTGGATTAAAATAAATTAGACTGAATCGAGTCACGGCAGATTCGGCGTGGCGCCTGGGCGTTGGTTTGGGTGTAGAGCTACTGTGGACCCAGTGGATTGTGGGGGAAGCAGATGCTCCAATGAGATCGGAATGAATGTGTCGTTGACACTCCATCTGGGGGAGAGGGTCCCCAAGTCCTTATCTCAACCCTCCATTTATCTATGTCATCATGTTAATTAGTACTGCATTCGTTAACTCACTTAGCACCACAATACTAAGCTGAACCCGTACCCCCCAACACTGTCAGAGACACTGGCTGCAAGGCTCGTCTGAATTTGTGCTTACCTTCCCGAATACTGCCAATGGAGGAAGAGGTGGGAAAAGCAAGCGAACGAGGGGCAGGGGAGAGTAGTTCCGTTATTGAATAGAAAAAGCAAATGGCTGGCATGGATTTTCTCGTTTCAGAACCAATAGCAGATGTATAGTGAAGCAGCTACACAAAGCCATGGAGATTAGATCAATGGAAGATGGACACCAGGAGCTGATTGTGCCTCCCTACCCCCTCCCCTACAAGACCCTGTCTGTGGCCCCACTTAGGCCCTGGACACCAGGCCTGATCGCTAATCAATGTCAGGGAAATGGAGGGAATTAGCCCAAATTGGGTGTAGAGAGGAACAGACAACGGCCCTGTTCTGGGGTCAATACACCACTGTCTGAACTGCCTGACCCCTGCTAAGAGGAACACACAGGTGTTTGAAGTGTTTTATTGCTGACTGGTAGGTTTCTCTCTCAGTGTGTCTTTGTAACAGTGGACCAGGCTGGGGTACAGTGTGTCCTTGTAGGTAGCAGTGGATCAGGCCGGGGTTCAGTGTGTCCTTGTAGGTAGCAGTGGATCCGGCTGGGGTACAGTGTGTCCTTGTAGGTAGCAGTGGATCCGGCTGGGGTTCAGTGTGTCCTTGTAGGTAGCAGTAGACCAGGCTGGGGTACAGTGTGTCCTTGTAGGTAACAGTGGATCAGGCTGGGGTACAGTGTGTCCTTGTAGGTAGCAGTGGATCAGGCTGGGGTACAGTGTGTCCTTGTAGGTAGCAATGGACCAGACTGGGGTTCAGTGTGTCCTTGTAGGTAGCAGTGGACCAGGCTGGGGTACAGTGTGTCCTTGTAGGCAGCAGTAGACCAGGCTGGGGTACAGTGTGTCCTTGTAGGTAACAGTGGATCAGGCTGGGGTACAGTGTGTCCTTGTAGGTAGCAGTGGATCAGGCTGGGGTACATTGTGTCCTTGTAGGTAGCAGTGGACCAGACTGGGGTTCAGTGTGTCCTTGTAGGTAGCAGTGGACCAGGCTGGGGTACAGTGTGTCCTTGTAGGTAACACTGGATCAGGCTTGGGTTCAGTGTCGCCTTGTAGGTAGCAGGAGACCAGACTGGGGTTCAGTGTGTCCTTGTAGGTAGCAGTGGACCAGGCTGGGGTACAGTGTGTCCTTGTAGGTAACAGTGGATTAGGCTTGGGTACAGTGTGTCCTTTTAGGTAACAGTGGATCAGGCTGGGGTACAGTGTGTCCTTGTAGGTAACAGTGGACCAGGCTGGGGTACAGTGTGTTCTTGTAGGTAGCAGTGGACCAGACTGGGGTTCAGTGTGTCCTTGTAGGTAGCAGTGGACCAGGCTGGGGTACAGTGTGTCCTTGTAGGTAGCAGTGGACCAGGCTGGGGTTCAGTGTGTCCTTGTAGGTAGCAGTGGATTAGGCTGGGGTACAGTGTGTCCTTGTAGGTAGCAGTGGACCAGGCTGGGGTTCAGTGTGTCCTTGTAGGTAGCAGTGGACCAGGCTGGGGTTCAGTGTGTCGTTGTAGGTAGCAGTGGATCAGGCTGGGGTTCAGTGTCGCCTTATAGGTAGCAGGAGACCAGACTGGGGTTCAGTGTCACCTTGTAGGTAGCAGTGGACCAGACTGGGGTACAGTGTGTCCCTGTAGGTAGTAGGAGACCAGACTGGGGTTCAGTGTGTCCCTGTAGCAGAGGACAGGGCTGGGGTACAGTGTGTTCCCCTACCCCCAGGGAACAAGGTGGAACAGGGAATGGAACATGTGCCCACCCAGATTAACAAAGAGCAAAAAATCTACTGATGTGCTGTTACTACTGTATGTCTAACTGCAGTTAGCCCTGACACAGGCAGGCAGGCAGGCAGTAATGAAGGAAGGGAAGCACAAAGGGCTGTGTGGACAGTACACTGCTCCTCTATACAGTACCTCACTGACTCACACCTACACTACTGCCCCCAGGGAAGGGCACAGCCTTGTACCCACACACACCTGACACTGCAGTCTTAAACTGCACACTGCCAAACACCATCCTTTCTGCTACACCAAGACTAATAACTGCAGTGTATTGCCTTATATTTTTCATTGACTGGGAGGTGGCTGATAACTATACATCCTGCATTTATTGATCAACATTTTGCTGCCAGCAAGAATAGAGTTTTAGATGGGTGTATTGGATAGGATTCGGAAGGCAGAGGACAATACAAAGTAAATATTTGGCAGAGTAAAGCCCTGTTCGTTATGCTCCAGGCCTGCATGTGTGACGGTTTGGTGGTGGATCAAACTCTTTTGTCTGGAGCTTTTGCAGGGCCTCAGTGATGCAAATGTGGCCTCTGACGTCTTATCTGCAGGGTTTAGACTTGGTCACAGAGAGACACACATGGCACTGAGACTGGGCTGGGGCAGCATTATCATAGTGGCCAGACTCACAGCCCTGGCCCAGTGTTAGACTCACAATAAAGGAACAGGCCATGTTCTGAACCTCAGGGGAATAGCATTTTAACAGACCCAGCCCTGGCCCCAGACCCAGACCCAGCCCTGGCCCCAGACCCAGCCCTGGCCCCAGACCCAGACCCAGACCCAGCCCTGGCCCCAGACCCAGCCTACGGAACAGTCACATTATACAGAGACAGACCTCTGACAGTGGGGGGACAGATATACTTTTGTTTGTGGCTGTGTCCACAATGCCCCCTCTTCTCTCCCCTTTGTGAATGTGTGTTTTTGTGTATGTGTGTGTGTGTGTGTGTGTGTGTGTGTGTGTGTGTGTGTGTGTGTGTGTGTGTGTGTGTGTGTGTGTGTGTGTGTGTGTGTGTGTGTGTGTGTGTGTGTGTGTGTGTGTGTGTGTGTGTGTGTGTTTAGCTGGGGTTCAGATGTATACTGCCTCCGTGCCGCCATACTCTGTTCACTCTTGGGTCCAATTACCCAATAGGCCTTAAATGTATGGTAGAGAGGAGCAGATGGCTGGTGTTGGACTGGTGGTTAGACTGGTGGTTAGACTGGTGGTTGGACTGGTGGTTGGACTGGTGGTTGGACTGGTGGTTGGAGCGCTGTCCTCCTATCACCTGATGAGGTGGAAAGACAGAACAAGCAGAAGAACCTATAGCTATACTAGTTGAATGGATACCAATAGGTCCACCTTCAATAGTCTCTTCCTGCATCTAAGTGATGTTTATATGAGAGACTTGAGAATGCTAGAATGAAGAAATCTAGTTTCAGGAAAACAGTGAGCTGTTAAAAGCATATTATGTTTTGCTTTGCCTCATCTACTGTTCATGTTGTTCCTCACCTCCTTTCTTCTCTTCTCTTCCCAGGATCCCGTCTGCGCCAGGAGGACTCCCCACCCCGGATCGTGGAGCACCCCTCTGACTTGATCGTGTCCAAAGGGGAGCCGGCCACACTCAACTGCAAAGCAGAGGGGCGGCCCAGCCCCACGGTGGAGTGGTACAAGGACGGGGAGCGGGTGGAAACGGACAAAGATGACCCACGGTCTCACCGCATGCTGCTGCCCAGCGGCTCCCTCTTCTTTCTACGTATCGTCCACGGACGACGCTCCAAACCGGATGAGGGCTCCTACGTCTGCGTCGCCCGCAACTACCTGGGAGAAGCCGTCAGTCGCAATGCATCCTTGGAAGTAGCATGTGAGTCAACAATTAACTACATGACATTTAGTTATTTTTCTGTCGTCCTCTTAGGTTCTTTAAGTTGCTCTCCATGTTTTTATGGGTAGAATGATTTTCCTTACCAACCTTACTGATGGAGGTTGTTTGTCCCTTGCTCTTCAGAAGGAATGACAGGGTTTACGTTTAAAGCCTCAAGACAGACCGAGACATGAAACATTGTCTTGTTGTTGGGCATTGTGGTTTTCTGCCAACATTTAATAATGCTATTATTTCAGAAGAATACAATTTGTCTTTGCGAACTACAGGAAATTGCACTTTGTTTGTTCTGAAAATAAATTCAAACCAGGGGGGAATCAGAGTACCTTTAATAGAACGAATAGACTCTGTAATTACATGACATGCTAGTGTTTATTTCATCTTCCTGTTTCTGAGTGACTGAAAGAGCTGGAGAAATCCTCTATGTCATAGCCTGCATTAAACCCAAGCTAAGAGCGGGTGAGGTCTACTTTCAAGAGAATGTTTGATCTGTGCCTTCATTGTTTTTTGGCATATATTTTGAAAAGATGATTACACAGAATTGTGTTGTATTTTGAGTGAGTAGACATAATTGTGGGGATATGATAGACGTTCTAGCCCAGGAGAGGGATCATGGCGTTTGAGGTCTATGAGGGTTAGTGAGGGATCCTGGCAGGCCTTTGAGTTGGACTTGTCCAACTGTCAGACTACAGGAAGCTGGATGATGTCAGGGCAGAGCTATCGCAGAGGATAGTGGGTCGGAGGGTGGAGCAACAACCACAGATGAAATCTCCCGATGGACGTTTGACATGGGCTGCCGGTGCTGTGCTGTGCTGTGCTGTGCTGTGCTGTGCTGTGCTGGAAGACACTGACCGGCAGGCTGCTGCTGCTGACCCAAAGATCAGCTTACCTTTGAAGATGAGCACCCAACTGAGTCTAAGTAGGGTTCCCATGGAGGGGCTCCTGTCTCACAGAGACCCTCGGGGTCCACACACCCTCTGGGCTCTGTGGAAGGTTACAGGGCCCAAGGTTCCTTACGTTAACTCTCTGGAATATTTATGTTTGTTCTGCACCATGCCTTTATACACACAGAGGCCTGCGTTTTAGGTATTCGTTTTGTGATTTTAATTTGAACCCTTCTTCCACTTGCTGTGTATAGGGCATGAAAGAGTGAGTTGGGCTGCCAGGTTTCAGGTCATTAGTAGTGAAACAGTATTGGACTGGGGCCGTAGGGGAATTGGCTGGACGGACCGGCAGCTTAAGTGAGAGGAGCCTTTCATGAAGTCTGCTCCCCCAGCTGATCAATACACAACGCTTTTTATGCATTGTTATGGAAATAATGGCCGTCCATCTTGGAACTGGGAAATGATGATACATAAAGGAAATTAATAGTTAAATCAGCTTATGTGGATGACAATTGTGTATGGATTCCTTGGATGTATGGATGTTATCATGGGATTTTGTGTGTGTGTGTCTGTGAGGAATATGGACTGGGAGCTGGGGGCTCCAACATGCCTTTTCTGGGGTGGTTGACCAGTGGTGGTAGCTGTGGGGATGGGGAGTGAGGGTTAGCAAAATGGACTGTGAGAATCGCGGGGTCGTTGTTTTGGTTGGTTGCCTGAGCCAACCGGTCGCTTCTGATCCTGTCCCTGCCCCTCCCATTGGCCCCTCCCCCGACCCCTCCCCCAGGCTTCCCAGAAGCCCCCAGGTGCTACCAGTGTGACAGCAGCTTGATCTATTGATCGATGTAAGATGAAAAATGACAATGATGGAGTCCAGCCTTTCTCCATTCTCTGGATGGTAACTAGAGCCAGGTCTTATAGGAGGAGGAGGGGGCTGAGAGGTGATTTGGGGGTCTGCTAAATCCAATAGAAGGGGCTTACAGTAGTGATTAGGGTTATCAGCACCTTCCATCCCTACTATGCTTCTAACCTTGCTGCCAATCGCATTAGCACACATTTAATCCATGTCAAATCAGATGTGTTTTATATGTGATGCCCCCCCACCCACCTCCCCCTTAGACCCACCTCTGCCCCCCTCTTCCCCTGTATTGAACCTACCTCTGCCCCCCTCCCCCCCTCTCTCTCCCACCTCTACCCACCTCTCTCACGAGTGGTTGAGCAGGACCCCGGTGAGATAATTGAATTGCAGCTCTGAAACAGATTGAAGACCGTGTCTGCTGGGTCGAGGAGCACTGCTGAGCTCTGGACACCACACTGCGCTCTGTTCACTCAACACCACCACCACCAACTGCTGCATTAGAGGGAAGAGAGGGAAGAAGGGAGGAGAGGAAGAAAGGGAAGAGGGGAGGAGAGGAAGGGAGAGAGGGAGGAGAGGAAGGAAGAAGGGGAGGAGAGGAAGGGAGAGGAGAGGAAGGGAGAGGGAGAGGAAGGGGGGAGAAGAGGGGGAGAAGAGGAAGGAAGAGGGGGAGGAGAGGAAGGGAGAGGGGGAGGAGAGGAGAGGAAGGGGGAGGAGAGGGGGAGAAGAGGGGGAGGAGAGGAAGAGGCTTCTAAAAAGGAGTCCCTGCATTATTAATATGGGCAAGATTGTCCAGACTAGTCCTTTACATGGACTGAGTTTAGCTCTCTAAACATCCTGTCACAGGGCTAAACCATGCCCTATACAGTCAGAGTATTGAAGCACCTATACACACACCTGAGTCGTTTCATTCTTGTGTATCTCTGTGACATCATGCCTGCACACATCAGAGGACATGTTTGTTCTACTTACCCGTGTGGTATACAGGTGCTCATATACCCAAGAGCTCACCTACTTTATTCCATGGTCATTTGTAACTGATGTTTGCAGTCGGGAAAGGCCTAGCGCTGTGCATTCATTTGGTCATCGCGTCCTGGTGCATATCATTGATAATGTTATCGTTGCATATTTATTGTTACATCTATTTATAGCAACTATTCATGAGAACACATTTTATATGTGCAAATCATGATGTATTTATTAGAAAACAATGAAAGTCGCCATAGAAAACTCACTTGTCTGTAGCGTCCGTCTGCCCTCTGGGAACGACCAACCGGGGGATTCACCTGGATCAAAACAAGTGTGGTAAAGTAGAAGGGAGGGGAATATATAAACGTTGATCATGTCACTGTTGAAGGACCCTGATGATTTCTTTCAATTAACATACTTTGAAGATTTAAGCTACTTTATGTTATGGAGAATATTAAGTGTCATTTAGATTGGGGTGATTTTTGATTGGTTAACTATTTTTGGCAATTCTAGCCTCATGACTTTGCAGTTTGTCATTTTTATTTTGAGATTTTGTCCTACCTGGATTTTTGAACTCCACAAACTGTAAATAATCCAATGGTGACTCCATACCGCTGCCCCCACTCTAATGCTTTTTAAGCCTCCAACCGCTGGGCCAACCATACACATCGCTCATATTAAATATTACCCAATGAACACACCATGCTACACTACTCATAGATAGATGAACTGGCCTTGACTTTCTTTTTGCCTATAGATAATAGATAATAGATAGATAATGATACAGTACACTGGCTGTAACGGTGCACCAGATTTCATTATGGCTTTTTGTTCAGTGTCTTACACTTTAGGTTATTAGCAAAAAGAGAGAACATGCCTTCGTAAGTTGGCGCCTGCAGGGTATCTTAGCGCTCTGCTTTTGATAATCTAATGCTGCCTGACATGCTTCCACAGACTGACTCCAGGCCTGCTCCACTGCATGTATCTCACCACTGCAGATAAGAGAGGGATGCGTTCCCAGTCCCACTTTTCTCTCTTTTTAACATAAACTGGGTCAATGAGCAGGTTCATAAATCATAGTGAAGCTTGTGTCAGAGCAGTGCTAGCCTCAGTCACTGCGCTGAATACATTCGCTAGCGCAGGGGAAATACGTGTATATATGTATATATGTAAGTGTGACAAGATGCACCTGGGGCAATGGGATCCCCAGGAAAAGGTTAATTAGCCCCTATCTCTTCAGGTGGAGAGACACTCGTCTGTAGCACCGCTCCAGATACTCACATGTAGGATGAACGCTTGTACTTTTAATTGAGTGTTGGATGTGACTCAAGCATTCTGATGTGTGTGTGTGTGTGTGTGTGTGTGTGTGTGTGTGTGTGTGTGTGTGTGTGTGTGTGTGTGTGTGTGTGTGTGTGTGTGTGTGTGTGTGTGTGTGTGGACGAGTTTAACTATTGTTGTGTTGTCCCCACAAGAATATTAAACTAAACATTTTTTGACCAACTGGGGACGTTAGCTAGATAGCTAGGAGGATGTCATGCCATTGGAGGACTGGGTGAGTGACTGACTTTTTCCCCTCATATCATTTTTTGGTGGCTATACACAGCTAGAGATGCAGGTGTCATTTGGTTAGCTAGCAAGAACTTGAACGACTGTTGTCCAGTTAGCATATCTCTTGCATTCGCAACAATTCACTCTGGCTATCTGCTCCGATTTCAAAGCACTCTCATCTGAGTGTGCCAGAGCGCAGAATAACTGATGAATTTACAAACATGCAACACCTGCTAAATAGTGTCAGACACCTGGTCTCAGTAAACGTAATAGTTAGTCAAGAACACTCTAGATAACATGTAAACAGCCTAACCAGCTCTGCTACGGGGAGTAAAATGGTCAGAGTGAGGTGTTCCCTCATTTGTGTCTGGAAGTAACTAGCTAGCAACTAGGTAACTTTTGCCAGTTAGCTTTGGTGCTTGGTTGGAACAAGTATGCATTGGCAGGCAGAAGGACAATTCCCCATTTTTTATCAGTGCAATTTTGATGGCCAACAAGCTGAAAAAGTCTGAGTGGGTTTATATAATGTTCCTTCATTATATTTTAGCTCATCTTGCTCTGGTTAGCATTAGTTGTTGATCTTGTTGTTGATGTGTATAACTGAGGGAGAGAGAGCCTTTTCATGGTTGTTTGATCAATAGGACTGTAAAGTTCCCAAATGTAAGAGGACTCCTGTGGTGTTTACATATTTGTAGAAATCCATTCAGGTGTATTTTGTGGCTTTTGGCGAATGCGTTCAATTGATGTAAAGTCGTTCTGTTGCCACTGCCTTTAAACACACTGTCCAGTTCAAAGTGAATGATGGCTGGCCCTTGTGGCAAATTGTTTGTTTGTAAAAAGGCCTACTGTAGCTCTGATTGGCTATAGCGCACCGGTCTGTGAAGACTCCAGTCCTGGACCAGACAGATGTTTTTATTCGGTTTTATTTACTGCAGTGTCTATTATTTGTCCAAACGTACGGCCACTTTCCCACTCTATATTGCTATAGAATTTTCACAAATACTTTAGTATACATCGTTCCCAAACATTCTAAGAATTCATGAAAACGTGAAAATGACCATATATAAGTGGTTGCTTGTCAGAAAATGTTTTTAAAAAGTATCATAGTCTTCCTGTGGGTGTATATGAAAAGGTTTCATGTTGCGAAAATGCTGTCAGTTCCACTTTAAATGCAACAATGTTTCACACACAAGTTATTTTCAAACAGATGGCTGACAACAGCAAGCGTGCTGCAATAAAAAACAGTTCCACTCACCAGATGATGATGATTTAAAACTTAACTTTTTGTTGAAAGTTATTCTTGAAAAGGGAGAAAGAAGCTAACAAACTATTAACAACATCCTCTTCGATAACATCTGCTGCTGCAAACTAGCCGACAGCAAAAGATAGCTAGCTAGACAGTGGGAAAACTATTGGTCACTAGTGCACAGTGACCTGTTGGCCTTCAAAAAGGCAGAAGTTTCCACACGTTTTTGTAAAAAGGTCCCACCCATTAAGTCAAAATGTGATTGGTTGATTCCACTGTCACTCCAACATGTTGCCCTAATACAGTTTAATGGCAGATGCCTTTATCTAGCTTCTGATGGCCTAGCCAATGGCTGACCTAGCTATCTAGATTTATCTTCGAAGAGACCAGAAAATAAAAATACATTCTCTACAGTGTTAACCCTTAAATTAGTGATTTACCAAATAAATTACTGGGAGTTTATATATATATATATATATATATATATATATATATATATATATATATATATATATATAGTTGAAGTCGGAAGTTTACATACACTTAGGTTGGAGTCATTAAAACTTGTTTTTCAACCGCTCCACAAATGTCTTGTTAACAAACTATAGTTTTGGCAATCGGTTAGGACATCTACTTTGTGCATGACACAAGTCATTTTTCAAACAATTGTTTACAGACAGATTATTTCACTTATAATTCACTGTATCACAATTCCAGTGGGTCAGAAGTTTACATCCACTAAGTTGACTGTGCCTTTAAACAGCTTGGGAAATTCCAGAAAATTATGTAATGGCTTTAGAAGCTTCTGATAGGCTAACTGACATCATTTGAGTCAATTGGAGGTGTACCTGTGGATGTATTTCAAGGCCTACCGTCAAACTCAGTGCCTCTTTGCTTGACATCATGGGAAGATCAAAATAAATCAGCCAAGACCTCAGAAAAAAATTGTAGACCTCCACAAGTCTGGTTCATCTTTGGGAGCAATTTCCAAATGCCTGAAGGTACCACGTTCATCTGTACAAACAATAGTACGCAAGTATAAACACCATGGGACCACACAGCCGTCATACCGCTCAGGAAGGAGACGGCTTCTGTCTCCTAGAGATGAATGTACTTTGGTGCGAAAAGTGCAAATCAATCCCAGAACAACAGCAAAGGACCTTGTGAAGATGCTGGAGGAAATAGGTACAAAAGTATCTATATCCACAGTAAAACGAGTCCTATATCGACATAACCTGAAATGCCGCTCAGCAAGGAAGATGCCACTACTCCAAAACCGCCATAAAAAAGCCAGACTACGGTTTGCAACTGCACATGGGGACAAAGATCGTACTTTTTGGAGAAATGTCCTCTGGTCTGATGAAACAAAAATAGAACTGTTTGGCCATAATGACCATCATTATGTTTGGATGAAAAAGGGGGCAGCTTGCAAGCCGAAGAACACCATCCCAACCGTGAAGCACGGGGGTGGCAGCATCATGTTGTGGGGGTGCTTTGCTGCAGGAGGGACTGGTGCACTTCACAAAATAGATTGCATCATGAGGCAGGAAAAACATGTGGATATATTGAAGCAACATCTCAAGACATCAGTCAGGAAGTTAAAGCTTGGTTGCAAATGGGTCTTCCAAATGGACAATGACCCCAAGCATACTTCCAAAGTTGTGGCAAAATGGCTTAAGGACAACAATGCATTGGTTTTGGAGTGGCCATCACAAAGCCCTGACCTCAAACCTATAGAACATTTGTTGGCAGAACTGAAAAAGTGTGTGCGAGCAAGGAGGCCTACAAACCTGACTAAGTTACACCAGCTCTGTCAGGAGGAATGGGCCAAAATTCACCCAGCTTATTGTGGGAAGCTTGAGGAAGGCTACCCGAAACGTTTGACCCAAGTTAAACAATTTAAAGGCAATGCTACCAAATACTAATTGAGTGTATGTAAACTTCGGACCCACTGGGAATGCGATGAAATAATTTTCACATTCTTAAAATAAAGTAATGATTAAATGTCAGGAATTGTGAAAAACTGAGTTTAAATGTATTTGGCTAAGATGTATGTCAACTTCTGACTTCAACTGTATATATATACTGTTTATATATATACTGTATATATATTGTATATATAGAGAGAGAGAGACTCTCTTTATTTTTATTACCATTTTCTTTCTAACAAAAACAGAAGAGATTAAATCAGAACATAATTTAAAATCATTATTATTATATTATTATAATCATTATTTTATAAATCGTTAGCCCCTCTCTGAAAGTGTAGAAGACCCATTGGAGTGGCTCTATTTTCCCCCAGGATGCATTTTTTCACTATCCTGAATGTGTAAAGAATCCACATGTTCGGAAATATGAACAGAAATACTGGACCTTTAGAACTCCTATTATGGTGCTGATTTGACAAAACTACAGTCATGGTCTTGAATTGGACAAAAACAAATCTGATGAAGTCTCACCCCCCTCTGG
>NC_052340.1:32957282-33092282 GCF_016432855.1 Salvelinus namaycush | reverse complement strand
GAGAGAGAGAGGGGTGCAGAGGGGTGAAGGAATGAGAGGCAGACAGAGAGAGAGAGATGGGTGCAGAGGGGTGAAGGAATGAGAGGCAGACAGAGAGAGAGAGGTGTGCAGAGGGGTGAAGGGATGAGAGGCAGACAGGGAGAGGGGTACAGAGGGGTGAAGGAATGAGAGCGGCAGACAGAGACTGAGAGAGGGGTACAGAGGGGTGAAGAAACGAGAGGCAGACAGAGAGAGGTGTGCAGAGGGGTGAAGGAATGAGAGAGACCGACAGAGAGAGACAGAGAGAGGTGTGCAGAGGGGTGAAGGAATGAGAGGCAGACAGAGAGAGAGATGGGTGCAGAGGGGTGAAGGGATGAGAGGCAGACAGGGAGAGGGGTACAGAGGGGTGAAGGAATGAGAGCGGCAGACAGAGACTGAGAGAGGGGTACAGAGGGGTGAAGAAACGAGAGAGACCGACAGAGAGAGACAGAGAGAGGTGTGCAGAGGGGTGAAGGAATGAGAGGCAGACAGAGAGAGAGATGGGTGCAGAGGGGTGAAGGAATGAGAGGCAGACAGAGAGAGAGATGGGTGCAGAGGGGTGAAGGAATGAGAGGCAGACAGAGAGAGAGGGGTGCAGAGGGGTGAAGGAATCAGAGAAGCAGAGAGAGAGAGAGAGAGAGGTGCAGAGGGGTGAAGGAATGAGAGAAGCAGAGAGAGAGAGAGAGGGGTGCAGAGGGGTGAAGGAATGAGAGGCGGACAGAGAGAGAGAGGGGTGCAGAGGGGTGAAGGAATGAGAGAAGCAGAGAGAGAGAGAGAGAGGGGTGCAGAGGGGTGAAGGAATGGGAGAAGCAGAGAGAGAGAGAGAGGGGTGCAGAGGGGTGAAGGAATGAGAGGCAGACAGAGAGAGAGAGGGGCGCAGAGGGGTGAAGGAATGAGAGGCAGACAGAGAGAGAGAGGGGTGCAGAGGGGTGAAGAAACGAGAGGCAGACAGAGAGAGGTGTGCAGAGGGGTGAAGGAATGAGAGAGACCGACAGAGAGAGACAGAGAGAGGTGTGCAGAGGGGTGAAGGAATGAGAGGCAGACAGAGAGAGAGATGGGTGCAGAGGGGTGAAGGAATGAGAGGCAGACAGAGAGAGAGAGGGGCGCAAAGGGGTGAAGGAATGAGAGGCAGACAGAGAGAGAGAGAGAGGTGCAGAGGGGTGAAGGAATGAGAGAAGCAGAGAGAGAGAGAGAGAGGGGTGCAGAGGGGTGAAGGAATGAGAGGCGGACAGAGAGAGAGAGAGGTTCAGAGGGGTGAAGGAATGAGAGAAGCAGAGAGAGAGAGAGAGAGAGAGAGGTGCAGAGGGTGAAGGAATGAGAGGCGGACAGAGAGAGAGAGGGGTGCAGAGGGGTGAAGGAATGAGAGAAGCAGAGAGAGAGAGAGAGAGAGGGGTGCAGAGGGGTGAAGGAATGGGAGAAGCAGAGAGAGAGAGAGAGGGGTGCAGAGGGGTGAAGGAATGAGAGGCAGACAGAGAGAGAGAGGGGCGCAAAGGGGTGAAGGAATGAGAGGCAGACAGAGAGAGAGAGAGAGGGGTGCAGAGGGGTGAAGGAATGAGAGAAGCAGAGAGATGGGTGCAGAGGTGCATCCCAGGCAGTAAAGACCATGTATTCTTAATGAGATACATGCTGGGACTGACCCCTGACCTCTTCTCATCCCCACATCCATCTCTGTTTCTCCATGTCTTACACACTTGGTGGAGATGAGGAGTGGAACAACAGATTAAACTAGTGTGTGTGGCACTCTGTCATGGCTGCCACAGGGGAATCAGTCGAGAGGAGGAGGAGAGGACCAGAGGATGAGCAGGAGGGGAGGAGCGGGGGAGAGGGGAGGAGGAGAGGAGTCAGATGGAGGAAGAAAGGAGAGGAGGAGAGGAGGAGAGTAGGAGGGGAGGAGGAGAGGAGGAGAGGAGGAGATGAGTGAGGCATCAGGCGGAGAAGAGAAGAGAGAGGAGTGCTGAGCCAGCCACTTCTCACGACCATTAGTACCCCGGAAGATGAAGCACCCGTCGCTCTGCGTCTCCTTGTTACCTCTTTTATTCTTCCTCCCCGTCTTCACGTTATTGATGACCTCTCCACTCTGATAATGCAGTCTGCCGCCTCTGTCTCGCTGCCCCCCCCCCCTCTCTCTCTCTCTCAATTCTATTCAATTCAAAAGGATTTATTGGCAAGGGGAACGTGTTTACATTGCCAAAAAAAGTGGAATCGACAATAAACCAAATAGTTGAAGTACGAAAGGGAAAATAAATAAACATAAATATGGGTTGTGAGATGGCGCCAGAGAACAAGGCTGTTTTACCTGTTCCTAACCAATTGTTTTTTTTCGTTAGTTTCTTTGCGTTTTTGTAACTTGTTTTTTAAACTTATTTTGTACATAATGTTGCTGCTACCGTCTCTTATGACTGAAAATAACTTCTGGACATCAGGACTGTGATTACTCACCACGGACTGGCACAATCCTTTTTTTCCTTTAACGAGTCTGACGACACCGACGTGAATGATATACTGCTTTCTCGAGAACAGGCCCAGATCCTCGTGATTTGCGCGAAGAGAAGGCGGAGAAAAAGGAGCCAGAGGGCGGGCTGCCTTCTGAGAATTCATAGGCGATCGAATAAACCCCCACTTCCTTCCATTCTGCTAGCAAACGTGCAATCTTTTGGAGAATAAATTGATGACCTACGCGGAAGATTAAACTACCAAAACTGTAATATCTTATGCTTCACGGAGTCGTGGCTGAATGACGATATTATCAACATACAGCTGGCTGGTTATACGCTTTACCAGCAGGATAGAACAACGGAGTCTGGTAAGGCATGGGGTTTTGCTCGCCTGAGGTAGAGTATCACATGATAAGGAGGCGGCAGGTAGCCTAGTGGGTAGAGCATTGGGCCAGTAACCGAAAGGTTTCTAGATCAAATCCCAGAGCTGACAAGGTAAAAATCTGTCGTTCTGCCCCTGAACAAGGTTGTTAACCCACTGTTCCTAGGCCATCATTGTAAATAATAATTTGATCATAATTGACTTGCCTAAATAAAACATAAGCTGTAGACCACACTATCTACTGAGAGAGTTTTCTTCTGTATTTTTTCCTGGCTGTCTACATACCACCGCAGATTGATGCTATCACTAAGACAACACTGAATGAGCTGTATACCACCATTTTTTTAATTTAACCGTTATTAATCTAGGCAAGTCAGTTAAGAACAAATTCTTATTTATAATGATGACCTTCCCCTGCCAAACCTGGACAAATTATGTGCCGCCCAACCATGTCCAAATGTGATGTAGCCTGGATTCAAACCAGGGACTGCAGTAACGTATCTTGGACTGAGATGCAGTGCCTTAGACCGCTGCGCCACTCGGGCGCCCATAAGTAAACAGGAAAAGGCTCACCCAGAGGCGGCGCTCCTAGTAGCTGGGGACTGTAATGCAGTGAAACTTAAATCCATCTCACCAAATGTCTATCAGCATGTTAAATGTGCAACCAGAGGGAAAAAACTCTGGACCACCTTTACTCCACACACAGAGATGCATACAAAGCTCTCCCTCGCCCTCCATTTGGAAAATCTGACCATAATTCTATCCTCCTGATTCCGGCTTACAAGCAAAAATGTAAGCAGGAAGCACCAGTGACTCGATCAATAAAAAAAGTGGCCAGAAGAAGCAGTTGCTAAGCTGCAGGACTGTTTTGCTAGCACAGACTGGAATATGTTCCGGGATTCCTCCGATGGCATTGAGGACTACATCAATAAGTGCATCAATGACGGCATCCCCACAGTGACCGTACGTACATACCCCAACCAGAAGCCATGGATTACAGGCAACATCCGCACTTAGCTAAAGGCTACAGCTGCCGCTTTCAAGGAGCGGGACTCTAACCCGGAAGCTTATAAGAAATCCCGCAATGGCCACCGATGAACCATCAAACAGGCAAAGCGTCAATACAGGACTAAGATCGAATCGTACTACACCAGCTCAGACTACAAAGGTAGCACAGCCGAGAGCTTCTCAGTGACACGAGCATACCAGACGAGCTAAACTACTTCTATGCTCACTTTGAGGCAAATAACACTGAAACATGTATGAGAGCACCAGCTGTTCCGGAAGACTGTGTGATCACGCTCTCCGCAGCCGATGTGAGTAAAATCTTTAAACAGGTCAACATTCACAAGGGCGCAGGGCCAGACGGATTACCAGGACTTGTACTGCGGCAGTGTAGCCTAGTGGTTAGAGTGTTGGAATAGCAACCGAAACGTTGCAAGTTTGAATTCCCGAGCTGACAAGGTACAAATCTGTCGTTTTGCCCCTGAAGAAGGCAGTTAACCCACTGTTCCTAGGCCATCATTGAAAATAAGAATGTGTTCTTAACTAACTTGCCTAGTTAAATAAAGATTAAAAAAACAACTGCCAAGTGTCTTCACTGACATTTTCAGCCTCTCTCTGTCCGAGTCTGTAATACCAACATGTTTTAAGCAGACCACCATAGTCCCTGTGCCCAAGAACACTAAGGTAACCTGCCTAATTGACTACCGACCCGTAGCACTCACGTCTGTAGCCATGAAGTGCTTTGAAAGGCTGGTCACGGCTCACAACAACATCCTAAAAACCCAAGACCCCCTCCAATTTACATACCTCCCTAATAGATCCACAGGTGATGCAATCTCTATTGCATTCCCCACTGCCCTTTCCCACCTGGACAAAAGGAACATCTATGTGAGAATGCTGTTCATTGATTGCAGCTCAGCGTTCAACACCATAGTACCCTCAAAGCTCATCAATAAGCTAAGAACCCTGGGGCTTAACACCTCCCTCTGCAACTGGATCCTGGACTTCCTGACGCGCCGCCCCCAGGTGGTAAGGGTAGGTGACAACACATCTGCCACGCTGATCCTCAACACAGGAGCCCCTCAGGGGTGCGTGCTCAGTCTCCTCCTGTACTCCCTGTTCACTCATGACTGCACGGCCAGGCACGACTCCAACACTGTCATTAAGATTGCCAATGACACAACAGTGGTAGCCCTGGTAGCCCCCATTTTTATTGACAGGGCTGTAGTGGAGCAGGTTGAGAGCTTCAAGTTCCTTGGTGTCCACATTACCAACAAACTATCATGGTCGAAGCACACCAAGACAGTCGTGAAGAGGGCACAACAAAACCTATTCCCCCTCAGGAGACTGAAAAGATTTGGCATGGGTCCTCAGATCCTCAAAAGGTTCTACAGCTGCACAATCGAGAGCATCCTGACTGGTGCATCACTGCCTGGTATGGCAACTGCTCGGCCTCCGACCGCAAGGCACTAAAGAGGGTAGTGCGTACGGCCCAGTACATCACTGGGGCCAAGATTCCTGCCATCTCTATACCAGGCGGTGTCAGAGGAAGGCCCTAAACATTTTCAAGGACTCCAGCCACCCTAGTCATAGACTGTTCTCTCTGCTACCGCATGGCAAGAGGTACCGGAGCACCAAGTCTAGGTCCAAGAGGCTTGTAAACAGCTTCTACCCCCAAGCCATAAGACTCCTGAACATCTAATCAAATGGCTACCCAGACTATTTGCATTGCCCCCCTCTTTTACACCGCTGGTACTCTCTGTTGTTATCATCTATGCATAGCCACTTTAATAACTCTACCTACATGTACATACTACCTCAACGAACCAGTGCCCCCCGCACATTGACTCTGTACCGGTACCCCCCTGTATATTTACATTTAAGTCATTTAGCAGACGCTCTTATCCAGAGCGACTTACATTTTTAACCTTTTTATTTAACTAGGCAAGTCAGTTAAGAACAAACTCTTATTTTCAATGACGGCCTAGGAACAGTGGGTTAACTGCCTTGTTCAGGGGCAGAACGACAGATTTGTACCTTGTCAGCTCGGGGATTTGAACTTGTAACCTTTCGGTTACTAGCCCAACGCTCTAACCACTAGGCTACCCTGCCGCCCCATATATAGTCTCGCTATTGTTGTTTTACTGCTGCACTTTAATTACTTGTTACTTTTATTTCTTATTCTTATTCTTATTAAAAAAATGTTTAACTGCACTGTTGGTTAAGAGCTTGTAAGTAAGCATTTCACGTTAAGGTTGTATTCGGCGGATGTGACAAATACAATTTGATTTAATTTGATTTATTTACAATGATGTTTGTTCTTCATTGGTTGCCCTTTTCTTGTGGCAACAGGTCACAAATCTTGCTGCTGTGTTTGCTCACTTTGGTATTTCACCTAATAGATATAGGAGTTTATCAAGATAGGATTTTTTATTTCAAATTCTTTGTGGGTCTGTGTAATCAGTGGAAAATATGTGTCTCTAAAATGGTCATACATTTGGCAGGAGGTTAGGAAGTGCAGCTCAGTTTCCACCTCATTTTGTGACAGTGGGCACATAGCCTGTCTTCTCTTGAGAGCCAGGTCTGCTAATGTTAGCCTCTCTCAATAGCAAGGCTATGCTCACTGTGCACAGTCAAAGATTTCCTTAATTTTCGGTCAGTCACAGTGGTCAGGTATTCTGCCACTGTGTACTCTCTGTTTAGGGCGAAATAGCATTCTAGTTTGCTCAGTTTTTTTGTTGATTCTTTCCAATGTTTCAAATAATTGTCTTTTTGTTTTCTCATGATTTGGTTGGGTCTAATTGTGTTGCTGTCCTGGGGCTTTGTGGGGTCTCTGTGCAGTCTGTTTTTGTTTGTGAACAGCTGGCTGAAGGGACTTACTTTCTGTAAGTGAGGGCTTTGTTATGGAAGGTTTGAGAATCGCTTATTTTTAGGTGGTTGTAGAATTTAACAGCTCTTTTCTGGATTTTGATAATTAGCGGGAATCGTCCTTATTCTGTTCTACATGCTTATCTCTCTCTCTCTCTCTCTCTCTCTCTCTCTCTCTCTCTCTCTCTCTCTCTCTCTCTCTCTCTCTCTCTCTCTCTCTGTCTGGTTTCTCTTTGTCTCTCCCCTCATTTGATCAGCCAATTTGAGATGCAGAGCGAGCCGTAAATAATTGAAATGAGTCTTTAGACGCACTATTGATCAGCTTTAAAACACGGACAGGTTGAAAGTCTCAGCTTTCTTTTGCGCACTGCATGCATTTCAAAGTGTGTGTGTGTGTGTGTGTGTGTGTGTGTGTGTGTGTGTGTGTGTGTGTGTGTGTGTGTGTGTGTGTGTGTGTGTGTGTGTGTAAAGTGTGTGTGTGTGTGTAAAGTGTGTTTGTGTGTGTGTGTGTCAAGTGTGTAAAGTGTGTGTGTAAAGTGTGTGTGTAAAGTGTATGTGTGAAGTGTGTAAAGTGCCTGAAGACGTGCGGCCTGACTTGTGGAGATAGATTGTTGTAGGTTGTCTGTAGGATTATAGCTGTACAAATTAAATTTCATGATTGCATTTATCAAACTGAATTCATCCTTAAAGAACATTTTATCTACTTCCTACCCAGTCCATCTGACAGGTGAGGTGCTCATATATTCCCAGTCTTATTCACAGCTTGTCAGTAGTAATTTGCAGCACAGGTGTGTTATATACTGGGGTTTAGATAAATACCTCAGATACCACTCCATTTTCTGTCTTCAGTGGGCGGCCGGACAAGAGAGTGATAATCATATTAATGGATAAAGTTGACCCCGAATCAGGTCCCAAGAGGCAGTGCTATTCAGAGGGTGGCCAGGCACTCTGTCCAGTCGGGATTGGGTCCACTGACCCCTGAAGAACCTTCGCCCTCTCTATCCAAACCTGGATCTCTGTCAAATTGTAATTCCTTAACCCACCACCGCTCCCTTCCTTCTATCCCCCTATAACAATGAATGTGTCCCAGCAGTGACTTACCCTCGCTCCCTTCTCTCTGTGGAGCCAGAGGGACCGCCAGAGCCAGTAATTCATCATGTTGAGTTAGGAGGTGGAGGAGAGAGGAGAGGGGTGAGGGGTTTTTCGGTGGTAGCTGATATGGGTTTGAATCGAGGGCCGCTGAAATTGATGCACCCTCTGGTGTGTGATGATGGCTAAGGTTCAGACGCCTCATGTTCCTTCACTCTGGTCTGAGACGTACAGTACGGAGGGTGTGTGTGGGATTAATGGTTTGAAGGCGTCAGGTTTGAGCCAGTGTCAGTGGCACTCTGATGGGTGGACTTTATTGGAGACAGCGACTCTCAGACATACACACACACACACACACACACACACACACACACACACACACACACACACAATGTGGATGGTCTGGGCGGGAAGGTGGCGCCGGATATACCGGACCGTGTAGGCGTACTGGCTCCCTTGAGCACTGAACCTGCCCAACCTTACCTGGTTGTATGCTCCCCGTCGCCTGACCAGTGCGGGGAGGTGGAATAACCCGCACCGGGCTATGTAGGCGAACCGGGGACACCATGCGTAAGGCTGGTGCCATGTAAGCCGGCCCAAGGAGACGTACTGGTGGCCAGATATGTAGAGCCGGCTTCATGGCACTTGGCTCAATGCTCAATCTAGCCCTACCAGTGCGGGGAGGTGGAATAACCCGCACCGGGCTATGCACACGTACAGGAGACACCGTGCGCTCTACTGCGTAACACGGTGTCTGCCCGTACTCCCGCTCTCCACGGTTAGCCTGGGAAGTGGGCGCAGGTCTCCTACCTGCCCTAGACCCACTACCTCTTAGCCCCCCCCCAAGAAATTTTTGGGTTGTACTTGCGGGCTTTTCGGGCTTCCGTGCTAGACGCGTCCCCTCATAACGCCGGTTCCTCTCTCCGGTTTCCTCCGCTCTCCGAGCTGCCTCCAGCTGTTCCCATGGGCGGCGATTAACTCCAACTTTAGCCCATGGTCCTTTTCCTTCCATGATTTCCTCCCAAGACCAGAAATCCTGCTTCGTGCGCTGTCCGTTAACCCGCTGCTTGATCCGGGTTTGGTGGGTGGTTCTGTAACGGAATTCCTCCTCCTCTTCATACGAAGAGGAGGAGTAGTGATTCGACCAAAGTGCAGCGGGGTGTGAATTCATAATGATTTATTAGACAAGACAAAAAACGAATGTCAGTGTCAGGACTGACTGCACCCTGGCACTCTGATGGGTGGACTTTATTGGAGACAGCGACTCTCAGACACACACACACACACACACACACACACACACACACACACACACACACACACACACACACACACACACACACACACACACACACACACACACACACACACACACACACACACACACACAATGTGGATGGTCTGCCAGTCAGTCTTTGAAGTGCTCCTTTGAGTGTGACAACAAGTGACAGTGGCAGTGAAGATCAGGTCCTCATTCAGTATGTGTATAGGGCTAGTGGCCCCGTGGGTGGGCCCCTAGACCTGGCCCCTGCTAGAGTTATAGCGGGTCTCAATGTGTTATGACTTGTGGTGATCTCTTTATGGTGTGGACAGATATTGTGTTTATCTAGGGTTATATTTGCTTTAAGGGACAGCGTGTCAGGCACTAGGCCCCTTAACAGCTGAACACTGGAGATGGAACCTGATCACCCTGTCTTTCCCTACTGTAACGGAATTCCTCCTCCTCTTCATACGAAGAGGAGGAGTAGTGATTCGACCAAAGTGCAGCGGGGTGTGAATTCATAATGATTTATTAGACAAGACAAAAAACGAACTAACTTGAATAACTAACAAAATAACAAAACGGAGTAGACAGACCTGGACATGCGAACTTACATAAAACGAAGAACTCACGAACAGGAAAATGACTACACAAAAGAACGAACGTACAAACAAACCGAGACAGTCCCGTGTGGCGCGACAAACACAGACACAGGAGACAACCACCCACAAACAAACAGTGTGAAAACACCTACCTTAATATGATTCTCAATCAGAGGAGATGAAAACCACCTGCCTCTAATTGAGAACCATATCAGGTACCCAAAACCAACATAGAAACAGAAAACATAGACTGCCCACCCAAAACTCACGCCCTGACCAATAAACACATACCAAACAACAGAAAACAGGTCAGGAACGTGACACCTACACCGCTCTCTTCCTCTAGCTCTCTCCCTCTAGCTCTCTCCCTCTAGCTCTCTCCCTCTAGCTCTCTCCCTCTAGCTCTCTCCCTCTAGCTCTCCCTCTCTAGCTCTCTCCCTCTAGCTCTCTCTCTCTAGCTCTCTCTCTCTAGCTCTCTCCCTCTAGCTCTCTCTCTCTAGCTCTCTCCCTCTAGCTCTCTCTCTCTAGCTCTCTCCCTCTAGCTCTCTCCCTCTAGCTCTCTCCCTCTAGCTCTCTCTCCCTCTAGCTCTCTATCTCTCTAGCTCTCTATCTCTATCTCTCTATCTCTCTATCTCTAGCTCTCTATCTCTAGCTCTCTATCCTTCTAGCTCTCTATCCCTCTAGCTCTCTCTCCCTCTAGCTCTCTCCCTCTATCTCTCTATCTCTCTAGCTCTCTAGCTCTCTATCCCTCTAGCTCTCTATCCCTCTTACTCTCTCTCTCTAGCTCTCTCCCTCTAGCTCTCTATCTCTCTAGCTCTCTAGCTCTCTCCCTCTAGCTCTCTCCCTCTAGCTCTCTCCCTCTAGCTCTCTCCCTCTAGCTCTCTATCTCTCTAGCTCTCTAGCTCTCTCCCTCTAGCTCTCTCTCTCTAGCTCTCTCCCTCTAGCTCTCTATCTCTCTAGCTCTCTATCCTTCTAGCTCTCTATCCCTCTTACTCTCTCTCTAGCTCTCTCCCTCTAGCTCTCTATCTCTCTATCTCTCTAGCTCTCTAGCTCTCTAGCTCTATCCCTCTATCTCTCTATCTCTCTAGTCTCTATCTCTCTATCTCTCTAGTCTCTATCTCTCTAGTCTCTATCTCTCTATCTCTCTAGTCTCTATCTCTCTATCTCTCTATCCCTCTTACTCTCTCTCTCTAGCTCTCTCCCTCTAGCTCTCTAGCTCTCTATCCTTCTAGCTCTCTATCCCTCTTACTCTCTCTCTAGCTCTCTCCCTCTAGCTCTCTCTCTCTAGCTCTCTCCCTCTAGCTCTCTCCCTCTAGCTCTCTCCCTCTAGCTCTCTCCCTCTAGCTCTCTCTCCCTCTAGCTCTCTCTCCCTCTAGCTCTCTCCCTCTAGCTCTCTCTCCCTCTAGCTCTCTCTCCCTCTAGCTCTCTCTCCCTCTAGCTCTCTCTCTCTCTAGCTCTCTATCTCTCTAGCTCTCTATCTCTATATCTCTATCTCTCTATCTCTAGCTCTCCATCTCTAGCTCTCTCCCTCTAGCTCTCTCCCTCTAGCTCTCTCTCTCTAGCTCTCTCCCTCTAGCTCTCTCCCTCTAGCTCTCTCTCTCTAGCTCTCTCCCTCTAGCTCTCTCCCTCTAGCTCTCTATCCTTCTAGCTCTCTCTCCCTCTAGCTCTCTCCCTCTAGCTCTCTCCCTCTAGCTCTCTCTCCCTCTAGCTCTCTCTCCCTCTAGCTCTCTATCTCTCTATCTCTCTATCTCTAGCTCTCTATCTCTAGCTCTCTACCTCTCTAGCTCTCTCTCCCTCTAGCTCTCTCTCCCTCTAGCTCGCTCTCCCTCTAGCTCTCTCTCCCTCTAGCTCTCTCCCTCTAGCTCTCTCCCTCTAGCTCTCTCCCTCTAGCTCTCTCCCTCTAGCTCTCTCCCCCTCTAGCTCTCTCTCCATCTAGCTCTCTCTCCCTCTAGCTCTATATCTCTCTAGCTCTCTATCTCTATCTCTCTATCTCTCTATCTCTATCTCTCTATCTCTAGCTCTCTACCTCTCTAGCTCTCTCTCTCTCTAGCTCTCTCCCTCTAGCTCTCTATCTCTCTAGCTCTCTATCCTTCTAGCTCTCTATCCCTCTTGCTCTCTCTCTCTAGCTCTCTCCCTCTAGCTCTCTATCTCTCTAGCTATCTATCTCTAGCTCTCTATCCCTCTTACTCTCTCTCTCTAGCTCTCTCCCTCTAGCTCTCTATCTCTCTAGCTCTCTATCCCTCTAGCTCTCTATCCCTCTAGCTCTCTATCCCTCTAGCTCTCTAACCCTCTAGCTCTCTCCCTCTCTAGTTCTGTCCCTTTCCAGTTCTCTCCCTCTCTAGCTCTCTCCCTTTCTAGTTCTCTACCTCTCTTGCTCTCTACCTCTCTTGCTCTCTCCCTCTCATGCTCTCTCACTCTCTCCCTGTCATGCGTTCTCCCTCTAGCTCTCTCCCTCTCTAGCTCTCTCCCTCTCTAGTTCTCTACCTCTCATGCTCTCTCCCTCTCTAGCTCTCTCCCTCTCTAGCTCTCTCCCTCTCTAGCTCTCTCCCTCTCTAGCTCTCTCCCTCTCATGCTCTCTCCCTCTCATGCTCTCTCCCTCTCATGTTCTCTCAGTATTATCTCTCAGTATGCATCAGTATTATAGTACAGGAAAATATATATCCAATCGCCGAACCGTGCATGTAAACCTATGAGTTACTTTGGCAATCTTATTTTTTCCTAAGAGAAAGTTTGGTGGCTGTAATGTTTGTTAAAGCTGAACCCTGAGTCAGTGCAGAGCAGGTTGACCTGCTGTCTCTGTCAAGCTACTCTGGGATCAGACTCAAGTTCAGCTCAGGACAGAGTTCCTTTACTACCAAACACTATACCGTCCCTTCTGAGCCTGATGTGAGTGGCCATCCTTTGAACCATCTCCTGGAGTCCAGGGCTCTAGAGTGGACAGCATATTCTCTGGAGGGACCAGTGGACAGCACAGGCCTGGAGTCACACAGACAGGTCCACAGGCATGATGTCATACTGAAGGACGGGGTGTTTGCAGTGGGCCAGGTGCACAGAGATGACATCACATGGTGAATGACTGTGGGAGTTTGGGTATGTGTGGCCACCTGGTGCCACAGCTGGGGGTGGGGATTACTAGCCAGTCAGATAGACAGACAGGCTGACAGAGAGACAGAGAGGCAGACAGACAAGCAGACACTGCAGAGTGCCAGATATGATGAGTCTGCATGTGGGTTGGGGCTGTACAACTCAGACATGTACACAGACTCTCCATGCACCAGCAGCAGTGTGGCCAAAGGCCAACCGCATAGGAATCAGAACACTCTATTGAAATGCTAAGCAGGGTCTTATCTACACAGCACCCTTCCCTGGGCCCCATGCTCTACACTGTCCAGGGCAAATACATTATGCAGGTGATTGAGTGTGTGTGTGTTTGTGTTTGCACTCACATTTTGCAAGCACTGTACCACCGCAATACATACAGTGCATTCAGAAAGTATTCAAACCCCTTGACTTTTCCACATTTTGTTACGTTACAGCCTTATTCTAAAATTGATTAAATTGTATTTTTTTCCTCATCAATCTATACACAATACCCCATAATGATGAAACAAAAATAAGTTTACATTTGCAAAAATGTATTAAAATATGTGTAGATTAATTTTTTATTTTTTATTTATCCATTTCAGAATAAGGCTGTAGTATAACAAATTGTGGAAAAAGTCAAGGGGTCTGAATACTTTCTGAATGCTCTGTATATACAGTTTATATATTTTCACATGACTTACCCATTAGAAACCTCCAAGAGACAGTAAACTTTCTCTGAGTTTTTATGAAGTTGACACATCAGTGATCCTTCTTTTTTAAATGTTGTTTTATTTGATTTGTTCTCATGATATTTATTCACCTGGACCGAATTATGCCATCACACACGCACACATTCTCTCTCACACACACAGAAATGAGGGCAGTAAATCATGTGAAGCTTGGCTGTAATTGCAGGGATTTGTCTTGGATCCACAGAGATCCCGTTACTCCAGGAAATGAAATCAAATGACACTGACTGATCACCAGGGGGGTGCGGCTGACTGACGGGCTCATTTGACTCCACCGATCTTTAAAAGCCATTAACTCTCTCCTGTTTCACACACAAACTGGGCCTCCACACATGCACACACATGCACAGGCACACACACACACACACACACACACACACACACACACACACACACACACACACACACACACACACACACACACACACACACACACACACACACACACACACACACACACACACACACACACACACACACACACACAAACAGGCAGGCACACACACATATACACAGGCAGGCACACAGGAACATGGATGTGTTTGGAAGGGCACAAAGCAATCACACACTCTCTATCTCTCTCTCTTTCTCTCTCTCTCTCTCTCTCTCTCTCTCTCTCTCTCTCTCTCTCTCTCTCTCTCTTTCTCTCTCTCTCTCTCTCTCTCTCTCTCTCTCTCTCTCTCTCTCTCTGTCTCTCTCACGGACACACACTGCAGCAGACTCCAAACTCCCTCTCCACCATCCAACTGGCAGGCTGAACATGTGCCCATTTGAGGCAGCATCATAAATGGTGTGGTAAGGGGAAAACGGAACCCCAAGACGCCATGTTGTAATGGAGCTGAAAATAACCGCTTAATTGGCTCTCATAAGACATGCCCAGGCATTAAACAGGAAATTTAAGCGCCTGCTTTTTTCGTTCTTACTTTTAGAGGTCCCAGTGGTGTTTGCTTTGCTTTGCATGGAACACAACTGACAAGTGAATTACGGCCTTGACACTTTATGAATATCGATTTGGCTGCTTCCAATACTGGCTTGACGGAGGTGATGGAAAATGATATGATTCAAAACAGGAAACCTGGAACACAGTGTCAAGTAGTGATGTATTATTAACGTAAACGTTCCTATTCTACGCCCACATGTGCACATCGTAGCACATATAAACACAAATCCTCACACTTAGACAAATTAACGGGGAAAATAAATAATAGAAGTCATAGGCGTATTTGAGTGTGTTTTGTGTGGAATAGCTTGTCAATAAAATGCTTGAGAGAGAGAGCAGCTAAAATACTCACATTATATTTACACTGCACAAAAACACTCTAAGCTAGACCCTCTTGTTCACTCTCCTGTAGGGTTGCAAAATTCCAGGAACTTTCAGTAAATTCTTTGGTTTTCCAGAATACTTGGTTGGAGGATTCCAGATGTCCTGCTTATTCCCTCTTGATTTTGGGAATCCTCCAACAGGGTTTTCTGGGACATTTTGCAACCCTTCTCTCCTGGTTGTCTGATTTTACATAAACAGATGGAGGCTTGAATAAAATAATGGATACAACACAAGGTGAATTACACTGATTATCAGGATACAACGCAAGGTGAATTACACTGATTATCAGGATACAACACAAGGTGAATTACACTGATTATCAGGATACAACACAAGGTGAATTACACTGATTATCAAGATACAACACAAGGTGAATTACACTGATTATCAAGATACAACACAAGGTGAATTACACTGATTATCAGGATACAACGCAAGGTGAATTACACTGATTATCAAGATACAACACAAGGTGAATTACACTGATTATCAGGATACAACGCAAGGGGAATTACACTGATTATCTGAGATTGTGGGTTAAAGCAGACACAACCTGACATAACCCCTCTGAATATCCAGCTGGGATTTAGCTCCATTACAACCAGTGTACCCGACCGATAGCATGGTTTTACCACGTTGGGACCAGATAGGGTTAACCTCCACCTAGTCCTGGACTTAACCTTTGGCTGACCATTGATTGACCATCTCCTGACCCCTCCGGCCAGGCTGGAAGATGGGACAGTAACAGCCCGTCTGTCCATTAGGCAGTCTGGAGATTGTCTCTAGCATATGGCTCTAATACTGTTAGGTCTGGTTGTTTTGGGAGATGTATGGAGGGTGACATGGCCGCAGCAGGCAGGGTTAAGGCGTCTGCATGCTTCCCATCCCAAAATCGTTTGGAACAGTTTGTGCATATATTATAACAACATTTTGTGACGTTTTTGTTCGTCAAAGGGTTTTTTCCCACAGTTTTTTCTGTGTCTCCGCTCCTTCGTCGGTGATTGGTCAACAGTAGGGATTCTTCAATGAAATGTTTGTTGTCGTTCAACGAGAGACGACTCATTTTCATACACATTTTTTTCACTTGAGAAATACTTCTTAGTTAGATGTAAATTGCACGACTAAGATCTCCTCGGCAAAAACATCAAAATGAACGACATATTTCTTTAGTTATCTTAGATTAATTCAGACTGTTTTGAGGAAGTGTATACTGGCTATGGCGTCTCAAGCGAAGATCTTTTAAGGGAATGTACGAGCACACTCGTTCGGTTCGTCTAGCCGAGTTCAGACGGGCGCCAGCCGAACCAATGTATGCTGATGCCTTTATGCCTCTGTCACAGAGACAGGAAACCAGAGCGAGACAGATGAATGGATTCTAGTTCAGAGATACAGTAGGAGCAGCAGCTTGGCCTGCCCAGAGTGCTAAGCACCATGGCTGCTGTGCTGCTCACCCCAGTAACCGCTTGACAGCCAGGGAGAATGGATAAAGGTTAGGCCTGTTTGGTGCTGAAGGGTACATGTACATAGTTATTGATGGTTAGTCCAGCACTGTCTGTTTGTCGACCCAAAGGAACACTTTCAGAGGACTGCAGTACACTGAGACTACCATGAGACTTTAGTTTTTATAACCCATAAGATATCATGCACAAAGCCATGCAGAAATTTTGAAGAGGGACATTTTCTTATTCTTTGTGATTTCTGGAAATGTGTTCCCACATAACCTGTTAAACCTACACAGTGTTGATACATAACCTGTTAAACCTACACAGTGTTGATACATAACCTGTTAAACCTACACAGTGTTGATACATAACCTGTTAAACCTACACAGTGTTGATACATGACCTGTTAAACCTACACAGTGTTTCTACATAACCTGTTAAACCTACACAGTGTTGATACATAACCTGTTAAACCTACACAGTGTTGATACATAACCTGTTAAACCTACACAGTGTTGATACATAACCTGTTAAACCTACACAGTGTTCCTACGTAACCTGTTAAACCTACACAGTGTTTCTACATAACCTGTTAAACCTACACAGTGTTTCTACATAACCTGTTAAACCTACACAGTGTTGATACATAACCTGTTAAACCTACACAGTGTTGATACATAACCTGTTAAACCTACACAGTGTTCCTACATAACCTGTTAAACCTACACAGTGTTCCTACATAACCTGTTAAACCTACACAGTGTTCCTACATAACCTGTTAAACCTACACAGTGTTCCTACATAACCTGTTAAACCTACACAGTGTTTCTACATAACCTGTTAAACCTACACAGTGTTTCTACATAACCTGTTAAACCTACACAGTGTTCCTACATAACCTGTTAAACCTACACAGTGTTTCTACATAACCTGTTAAACCTACACAGTGTTTCTACATAACCTGTTAAACCTACACAGTGTTTCTACATAACCTGTTAAACCTACACAGTGTTGATACATGACCTGTTAAACCTACACAGTGTTCCTACGTAACCTGTTAAACCTACACAGTGTTCCTACGTAACCTGTTAAACCTACACAGTGTTCCTACGTAACCTGTTAAACCTACACAGTGTTCCTACGTAACCTGTTAAACCTACACAGTGTTTCTACATAACCTGTTAAACCTACACAGTGTTTCTACATAACTTGTTAAACCTACACAGTGTTGATACATGACCTGTTAAACCTACACAGTGTTCCTACGTAACCTGTTAAACCTACACAGTGTTTCTACATAACTTGTTAAACCTACACAGTGTTTCTACGTAACCTGTTAAACCTACACAGTGTTGATACATAACTTGTTAAACCTACACAGTGTTCCTACATAACCTGTTAAACCTACACAGTGTTGATACATAACCTGTTAAACCTACACAGTGTTTATTCATAACCTGTTAAACCTACACAGTGTTTCTACATAACCTGTTAAACCTACACAGTGTTCCCACGTAACCTGTTAAACCTACACAGTGTTTATTCATAACCTGTTAAACCTACACAGTGTTTCTACATAACCTGTTAAACCTACACAGTGTTTCTACATAACCTGTTAAACCTACACAGTGTTCCTACGTAACCTTTTAAACCTACACAGTGTTCCTACATAACCTGTTAAACCTACACAGTGTTCCTACATAACCTGTTAAACCTACACAGTGTTCCTACATAACCTGTTAAACCTACACAGTGTTCCTACATAACCTGTTAAACCTACACAGTGTTTCTACATAACCTGTTAAACCTACACAGTGTTTCTACATAACCTGTTAAACCTACACAGTGTTCCTACATAACCTGTTAAACCTACACAGTGTTCCTACATAACCTGTTAAACCTACACAGTGTTTATTCATAACCTGTTAAACCTACACAGTGTTTCTACATAACCTGTTAAACCTACACAGTGTTTCTACATAACCTGTTAAACCTACACAGTGTTCCTACATAACCTGTTAAACCTACACAGTGTTTCTACATAACCTGTTAAACCTACACAGTGTTTCTACATAACCTGTTAAACCTACACAGTGTTCCTACATAACCTGTTAAACCTACACAGTGTTCATTTAGAACATCCTTTAATACCTTTGCTAATCATCTAGTATCTGAGTCATATCAGTGACTCTGTTATCTCCCCCCAGCGTCTTGCCTTCCCCACCTCCCCCCACCGCTCCCTTATCCCCCAAATTGCTGCTCCCTAACTGTCTACAGGTGATAACCATATGAGTCCAACACCCAGTGCAGCCAACCCCACCCCCTCTGGGCATGAAGAATCAGATAGCAGCACACTGACTGGCTGCTAATGAAATTAGCTGCTTTTCTCATAAGCCTTAATAAGTCACTTGACTCGATTAAGGATTCTGCGGAGGGAATGGGACAGGGGCAGGAGGGGGAGTTAGGAGGGAGGGAATGAGACAGGGGCAGGAGGGGGAGTTAGGAGGGAGGGAATGGGACAGGGGCAGGAGGGGGAGTTAGGAGGGAGGGAATGGGACAGGGGAAGGAGGGGGAGTTAGGAGGGAGGGAATGGGACAGGGGCAGGAGGAGGAGAAAGGAGGGAGGAAATGAGACAGGGGCAGGAGGAGGAGAAAGGAGGGAGGGAATGAGACAGGGGCAGGAGGGGGAGTTAGGAGGGAGGGAATGGGACAGGGGCAGGAGGAGGAGAAAGGAGGGAGGAAATGAGACAGGGGCAGGAGGGGGAGTTAGGAGGGAGGGAATGGGTCAGGGGCAGGAGGAGGAGAAAGGAGGGAGGAAATGAGACAGGGGCAGGAGGGGGAGTTAGGAGGGAGGGAATGGGACAGGGGCAGGAGGAGGAGAAAGGAGGGAGGAAATGAGACAGGGGCAGGAGGAGGAGAAAGGAGGGAGGAAATGAGACAGGGGCAGGAGGGGGAGTTAGGAGGGAGGGAATGGGACAGGGGCAGGAGGGGGAGAAAGGAGGGTGGAAATGAGACAGGGGTAGGAGGGGGAGTTAGGAGGGAGGGAATGGGACAGGGGCAGGAGGAGGAGAAAGGAGGGAGGAAATGAGACAGGGGCAGGAGGAGGAGAAAGGAGGGAGGGAATGGGACATGGGTAGGAGGGGGAGAAAGGAGGGAGGGAATGAGACAGGGGCAGGAGGGGGAGAAAGGAGGGAGGGAATGAGACAGGGGCAGGAGGAGGAGAAAGGAGGGAGGGAATGAGACAGGGGCAGGAGGAGGAGAAAGGAGGGAGGAAATGAGACAGGGGCGGGAGGGGGAGAAAGGAGGGAGGGAATGGGACAGGGGCAGGAGGAGGAGAAAGGATGGAGGGCATGAGACAGGTGCAGGAGGGGGAATTAGGAGGGAGGGAATGAGACAGGGGCAAGAGGGGGAGAAAGGGGGGGAGGGAATGATACAGGGGCAGGAGGGGGAGAAAGGAGGGAGGGAATGAGACAGGGGCAGGAGGGGGAGAAAGGAGGGAGGGAATGAGACAGGGGCAGGAGGGAGAGAAATGAGGGAGGGAATGGGACAGGGGCAGGAGGAGGAGAAAGGAGGGAGGGAATGAGACAGGGGCAGGAGGGGGAGAATGGAGGGAGGGAATGGGACAGGGGCAGGATGGGGAGAAAGGAGGGAGGGATTGGGACAGGGGCAGGAGGGGGAGAAAGGAGGGAGGGAATGAGACAGGGACAGGAGGTTGAGAAAGGAGGGAGGAAATGAGACAGGGGCAGGAGGGGGAGAAAGGGGGGAGGGAATGATACAGGGGCAGGATGGGGAGAAAGGAGGGAGGGGTGAGACAGGGGCAGGAGGGAGAGAAAGGAGGGAGGGAATGAGACAGGGGCAGGATGGGGAGAAAGGAGGGAGGGGTGAGACATGGGCAGGAGGGGGAGAAAGGAGGGAGGGAATGAGACAGGGGCAGGAGGGGGAGAAAGGAGGGAGGGAATGGGACAGGGGCAGGAGGGGGAGAAAGGAGGAGAAAGGGGGGATACAATTCATCTAAAAATCACACAACGGAGCCAACAGGGGTCCCCTCCCCCCATCCATCCATCCCTCACTGCACCTGACCCCTAACAATCCCCCTACCCCCCTGGCTCTTCCTGAGCCCTTTCTGATTCCTGTGTATTTTTAACCTATATTCAGTCATATATGGGGGAGGGGTAGTTTCAGGGACTTTGCGTCATTAGCTTATTTGAGTGGCAGACGTCAGCCAGGCGGAGGGGACTGACTGCCCTGGTCCACACCCCAGCTGGGTGCCCCTCACCCCCGCTACTCCTGCCTGTCATCCCCCTTCACTGCACACACACCCGTCTGGTGTGGGACTCAGCGAGAAATCCTACACTAGATGGTCACTTTCACTGAGGCTCAGGAGCTCCTGATGAATGAGGCAGGACAGTGGCTAGACCTCCTGGACAAAACAGCTCCAGCTTCTGTGTGTGGATGTGTGTACGTGGTGTGTGTGTGGACTGGTGGCAGTGTGGGAGCACACACCAGCTCCACCACTCCACCAGCTACACCAGCGAGTGTGCCCAGGCCCAGGCCCAGTATAACGGGTGGAGTGGGGGGTGCTTGTGTTGTTGACACCAGTGTGGCACGTGCTGCTGGGCTCCTGTGGAGAGACGCCCGTCCTCATTAATCACAGGTCCTTAACCCGCGCCCTGACAGCCTGCAACCTGGTGCCCCCCCCCCCCCCCCTCTTCTGCACTCTGGGAGGAAGGCTTTGGTTCTGGCCCATTATCTCCACACAGGAAGATGAGACAGCTATGACAGCTGCCAGAGGATATTTGACCCCCAACCCCCACCTCCACTCATCCTCCCCCCTCCATTGAAATCCCCAACCCCCCACCCAGCACCCCTCTTCTCGGGTTCGCAAGTTTTGATCCGTCGGGCCAGAGTTCAATGGATTTGCCAGGTCGTCACAGCAACTCTTGACAACATAAGATGTCAGACTGAGAGTTGGCTCTCCATGACTGAGTCAAAGACCCCCTCATACCCATTCCCTTCCTACTGGACAGACATAGAGGGAGGAGTTAGAACAGGAAGTTAGGAAGATAAAAAGGAGAGGGGGAGAAGAAGAATCATTCTGTTCCAGTCTACACCCACTTCTCCTTGGCTCCGCTCTCTGTGCTTGGACGGTAGAGGGGTGTGCCAACTTGGGGACCAGCCCAGACTACTGTACAGAGGGAATGTGGGGCTCAGAGCGATGCTGCGGCCGTGGTCTAGTTGTGTCATGAGCACACAGCTGAACTGTCACTTTGTCTATTTGTAAAGGACTCACTGTCTGTCTCTCGTTAGCCCTGTCCTATCTGTCTAGCTCTGTGTGTCTGTCTGTCTCTCTTGTTAGACCTGTCCTGTCTGTATGTCCCTCTCTCATTAGCCCTGTCCTGTCTGTATGTCTCCCTCTCTTTAGCCCTGTCCTATCTGTCTAACTCTGTGTGTCTGTCTCTCTCTCTCTCTCGTTAGCCCTGTCCTGTCTCTCTCTCTCGTTAGCCCTGTCCTGTCTGTCTCTCTCTCTCTCGTTAGCCCTGTCCTGTCTCTCTCTCTCTCTCTCGTTAGCCCTGTCCTGTCTCTCTCTCTCTCTCTCTCTCTGACTCTCTGTCTCTCGTTAACACTGTCCAATCTGTCTGTCTCCCTCTGTCTGTCTATCTCTTGTTAGCCCTGTCCGGTCGGTCTGTCTGTTTCTCATTAGCCCTGTCCTGTTTCTCTGTCTCTCTCTGTTTAGCCCTGCCTGTCTGTCTGTGTCCACCGCTACAACAATAGGCTCCTCTCACACTACAATCAAAACTAGACTGAATCCAATGGGTTCTGATTACTGGATGGTAATCTCTACCTCTACATAACTCTCTATAGCCTATTTACTGGATGGTGACCTCTACCTCTATATAACTCTCTATAGTCTGATTACTGGATGGTGACCTCTACCTCTATATAACTCTCTATAGTCTGATTACTGGATGGTGACCTCTACCTCTATATAACTCTCTATAGTCTGATTACTGGATGGTAATCTCTACCTCTACATAACTCTCTATAGCCTATTTACTGGATGGTGACCTCTACCTCTATATAACTCTCTATAGTCTGATTACTGGATGGTAATCTCTACCTCTATATAACTCTCTATAGTCTGATTACTGGATGGTGACCTCTACCTCTATATAACTCTCTATAGTCTGATTACTGGGTGGTGACCTCTACCTCTACATAACTCTCTATAGTCTGATTACTGGGTGGTGACCTCTACCTCTATATAACTCTCTATAGTCTGATTACTGGATGGTAATCTCTACCTCTATATAACTCTCTATAGTCTGATTACTGGATGGTGACCTCTACCTCTATATAACTCTCTATAGTCTGATTACTGGATGGTGACCTCTACATAACTCTCTATAGTCTGATTACTGGGTGGTGACCTCTACCTCTACATAACTCTCTATAGTCTGATTACTGGGTGGTGACCTCTACCTCTACATAACTCTCTATAGTCTGATTACTGGGTGGTGACCTCTACCTCTACATAACTCTCTATAGTCTGATTACTGGGTGGTGACCTCTACCTCTACATAACTCTCTATAGTCTGATTACTGGATGGTGACCTCTACATAACTCTCTATAGTCTGATTACTGGGTGGTGACCTCTACCTCTACATAACTCTCTATAGTCTGATTACTGGATGGTGACCTATACATAACTCTCTATAGTCTGATTACTGGGTGGTGACCTCTACATAACTCTCTATAGTCTGATTACTGGGTGGTGACCTCTACCTCTACATAACGCTCTATAGTCTGATTACTGGGTTGTGACCTCTACCTCTACATAACTCTCTATAGCCTATTTACTGGATGGTGACCTCTACCTCTATATAACTCTCTATAGTCTGATTACTGGATGGTAATCTCTACCTCTATATAACTCTCTATAGTCTGATTACTGGATGGTGACCTCTACCTCTATATAACTCTCTATAGTCTGATTACTGGATGGTGACCTCTACATAACTCTCTATAGTCTGATTACTGGATGGTGACCTATACATAACTCTCTATAGTCTGATTACTGGGTGGTGACCTCTACCTCTACATAACTCTCTATAGTCTGATTACTGGGTGGTGACCTCTACCTCTACATAACTCTCTATAGTCTGATTACTGGGTGGTGACCTCTACCTCTACATAACTCTCTATAGTCTGATTACTGGATGGTGAACTCTACCTCTACATAACTCTCTATAGTCTGATTACTGGGTGGTGACCTCTACATAACTCTCTATAGTCTGATTACTGGTTGGTGACCTCTACATAACTCTCTATAGTCTGATTACTGGGTGGTGACCTCTACCTCTACATAACTCTCTATAGTCTGATTACTGGATGGTGACCTATACATAACTCTCTATAGTCTGATTACTGGATGGTGACCTCTACATAACTCTCTATAGTCTGATTACTGGTTGGTGACCTCTACATAACTCTCTATAGTCTGATTACTGGGTGGTGACCTCTACCTCTACATAACTCTCTATAGTCTGATTACTGGATGGTGACCTATACATAACTCTCTATAGTCTGATTACTGGGTGGTGACCTATACATAACTCTTTATAGTCTGATTACTGGGTGGTGACCTCTACCTCTACATAACGCTCTATAGTCTGATTACTGGGTGGTGACCTCTACCTCTACATAACGCTCTATAGCCTATTTACTGGATGGTGACCTCTACATAACTCTCTATAGTCTGATTACTGGTTGGTGACCTCTACATAACTCTCTATAGTCTGATTACTGGGTGGTGACCTCTACCTCTACATAACTCTCTATAGTCTGATTACTGGATGGTGACCTCTACCTCTACATAACTCTCTATAGTCTGATTACTGGGTGGTGACCTCTACCTCTACATAACTCTCTATAGTCTGATTACTGGTTGGTGACCTCTACCTCTACATAACTCTCTATTGTCTGATTACTGGATGGTGACCTCTACATAATTCTCTATAGTCTGATTACTGGGTGGTGACCTCTACCTCTACATAACTCTCTATAGTCTGATTACTGGGTGGTGACCTCTACCTCTACATAACTCTCTATAGCCTGATTACTGGATGGTGACCTATACATAACTCTCTATAGTCTGATTACTGGTTGGTGAACTCTACCTCTATATAACTCTCTATAGTCTGATTACTGGTTGGTGACCTCTACCTAACTCTCTATAGTCTGATTACTGGGTGGTGCCCTCTACCTCTACATAACTCTCTATAGTCTGATTACTGGATGGTGACCTCTACCTCTACATAACTCTCTATAGCCTGATTACTGGTTGGTGACCTCTACATAACTCTCTATAGTCTGATTACTGGATGGTGACCTCTACATAACTCTCTATAGTCTGATTACTGGGTGGTGACCTCTACATAACTCTCTATAGTCTGATTACTGGATGGTGACCTCTACATAACTCTCTATAGTCTGATTACTGGATGGTGACCTCTACATAACTCTCTATAGTCTGATTACTGGGTGGTGACCTCTACCTCTACATAATTCTCTATAGTCTGATTACTGGGTGGTGACCTATACATAACTCTCTATAGTCTGATTACTGGATGGTGACCTCTACCTCTACATAACTCTCTATAGTCTGATTACTGGTTGGTGACCTCTACATAACTCTCTATAGTCTGATTACTGGGTGGTGACCTCTACATAACTCTCTATAGTCTGATTACTGGGTGGTGACCTCTACATAACTCTCTATAGTCTGATTACTGGATGGTGACCTCTACCTCTACATAACTCTCTATAGTCTGATTACTGGTTGGTGACCTCTACATAACTCTCTATAGTCTGATTACTGGTTGGTGACCTCTACATAACTCTCTATAGTCTGATTACTGGGTGGTGACCTCTACATAACTCTCTATAGTCTGATTACTGGGTGGTGACCTCTACCTCTACATAACTCTCTATAGTCTGATTACTGGGTGGTGACCTCTACATAACTCTCTATAGTCTGATTACTGGATGGTGACCTCTACATAACTCTCTATAGTCTGATTTCTGGATGGTGACCTCTACATAACTCTCTATAGTCTGATTACTGGGTGGTGACCTCTACCTCTACATAACTCTCTATAGTCTGATTACTGGATGGTGACCTCTACATAACTCTCTATAGTCTGATTACTGGGTGGTGACCTCTACATAACTCTCTATAGTCTGATTACTGGGTGGTGACCTCTACATAACTCTCTATAGTCTGATTACTGGGTGGTGACCTCTACATAACTCTCTATAGTCTGATTACTGGGTGGTGACCTCTACATAACTCTCTATAGTCTGATTACTGGGTGGTGACCTCTACCTCTACATAACTCTCTATAGTCTGATTACTGGGTGGTGACCTATACATAACTCTCTATAGTCTGATTACTGCATGGTGACCTCTACCTCTACATAACTCTCTATAGTCTGATTAATGGGTGGTGACCTATACATAACTCTCTATAGTCTGATTACTGGGTGGTGACCTCTACCTCTACATAACTCTCTATAGTCTGATTACTGGGTGGTGACCTCTACCTCTACATAACTCTCTATAGTCTGATTACTGGGTGGTGACCTCTACCTCTACATAACTCTCTATAGCCTATTTACTGGATGGTGACCTATACATAACTCTCTATTGTCTGATTACTGGGTGGTGACCTCTACATAACTCTCTATAGTCTGATTACTGGTTGGTGACCTCTACCTCTACATAACTCTCTATAGTCTGATTACTGGTTGGTGACCTCTACATAACTCTCTATAGTCTGATTACTGGTTGGTGACCTCTACATAACTCTCTATAGTCTGATTACTGGATGGTGACCTCTACATAACTCTCTATAGTCTGATTACTGGTTGGTGACCTCTACATAACTCTCTATAGTCTGATTACTGGATGGTGACCTCTACATAACTCTCTATAGTCTGATTTCTGGATGGTGACCTCTACCTCTACATAACTCTCTATAGTCTGATTACTGGGTGGTGACCTCTACCTCTACATAACTCTCTATAGTCTGATTACTGGTTGGTGACCTCTACCTCTACATAACTCTCTATTGTCTGATTACTGGATGGTGACCTCTACATAACTCTCTATAGTCTGATTACTGGGTGGTGACCTCTACCTCTACATAACTCTCTATAGTCTGATTACTGGGTGGTGACCTCTACCTCTACATAACTCTCTATAGTCTGATTACTGGGTGGTGACCTCTACCTCTACATAACTCTCTATAGTCTGATTACTGGATGGTGACCTCTACCTCTACATAACTCTCTATAGCCTGATTACTGGATGGTGACCTATACATAACTCTCTATAGTCTGATTACTGGTTGGTGAACTCTACCTCTATATAACTCTCTATAGTCTGATTACTGGTTGGTGACCTCTACCTAACTCTCTATAGTCTGATTACTGGGTGGTGCCCTCTACCTCTACATAACTCTCTATAGTCTGATTACTGGATGGTGACCTCTACTTCTACATAACTCTCTATAGCCTGATTACTGGTTGGTGACCTCTACATAACTCTCTATAGTCTGATTACTGGATGGTGACCTCTACATAACTCTCTATAGTCTGATTACTGGGTGGTGACCTCTACATAACTCTCTATAGTCTGATTACTGGATGGTGACCTCTACATAACTCTCTATAGTCTGATTACTGGATGGTGACCTCTACATAACTCTCTATAGTCTGATTACTGGGTGGTGACCTCTACCTCTACATAACTCTCTATAGTCTGATTACTGGATGGTGACCTCTACATAACTCTCTATAGTCTGATTACTGGTTGGTGACCTCTACCTCTACATAACTCTCTATAGTCTGATTACTGGTTGGTGACCTCTACATAACTCTCTATAGTCTGATTACTGGATGGTGACCTCTACATAACTCTCTATAGTCTGATTTCTGGATGGTGACCTCTACATAACTCTCTATAGTCTGATTACTGGGTGGTGACCTCTACCTCTACATAACTCTCTATAGTCTGATTACTGGATGGTGACCTCTACATAACTCTCTATAGTCTGATTACTGGGTGGTGACCTCTACCTCTACATAACTCTCTATAGTCTGATTACTGGTTGGTGACCTCTACATAACTCTCTATAGTCTGATTACTGGGTGGTGACCTCTACATAACTCTCTATAGTCTGATTACTGGGTGGTGACCTCTACCTCTACATAACTCTCTATAGTCTGATTACTGGGTGGTGACCTATACATAACTCTCTATAGTCTGATTACTGGGTGGTGACCTCTACCTCTACATAACTCTCTATAGTCTGATTACTGGGTGGTGACCTCTACCTCTACATAACTCTCTATAGTCTGATTACTGGGTGGTGACCTCTACCTCTACATAACTCTCTATAGCCTATTTACTGGATGGTGACCTATACATAACTCTCTATTGTCTGATTACTGGGTGGTGACCTCTACATAACTCTCTGTAGTCTGATTACTGGGTGGTGACCTCTACATAACTCTCTATATTCTGATTACCGGGTGGTGACCTCTACATAACTCTCTGTAGTCTGATTACTGGGTGGTGACCTCTACATAACTCTCTATAGTCTGATTACTGGGTGGTGACCTCTACCTCTACATAACTCTCTATAGTCTGATTACCGGGTGGTGACCTCTACATAACTCTCTATAGTCTGATCATATGTGTTTGGAGGGGGGGGGGGGGGGGGGGGGGGGGGGGGGTGGTGGAGTGGTGTTAAAGTAATGACTGGGGGGGTGAAAGGCCATCCCTGATGTGATCCTGATTGTAGAGCAGATTGATCAGAGCCCTGGGGTCGTCAAGGGGTCCTGCTGGGGGTCAGGGACTGATGAAGACCTGTGGTCGTCTGTAGGGACTATGCCTCAATCTCATCCCAATGCCTATTCACAAATTACTATTCACAAATAGTACAACAAATTACTATTTACATGAGCCATATTCACCTTACAGACAGAGCAAGAGTATTCATCCATAGCTAGAATGTTCAGCCATCAGAGCTCCGACCAATCCGCCATTTTGAATACTCTAGACAAACATCCCCCCAGCTTGCTCTCTGAGTGGATGTGTCTTTACGCCATGGTGAGGTGTGAGGATTTACGACACAGTGAGGCCTGTTGAGGTTGGACACGTGTCGTGCATCACTGAAGATTTTCTAATTGGACAGTCATAGAGGTGATCTTTCTACTGCTTTAATTCTGGAGCGTCCTGGATACTGGCAGCGTCCTGGGGTGGGGAATGATTACAAAGCTGCCAGCGGCAGGTGTGATGAGAAGGGGGGACAGTGACAGGTACAGCGACAGACTGGTGTGATGTATGTAGAGGATATTAGAGATGTACTGACTGGTGTGATGTATTGAGAGGATATTAGAGATGTACTGACTGGTGTGATGTATGTAGAGGATATTAGAGATGTACTGACTGGTGTGATGTATTGGGAGGATATTAGAGATGTACTGACTGGTGTGATGTATTGGGAGGATATTAGAGATGTACTGACTGGTGTGATGTATGTAGAGGATATTAGAGATGTACTGACTGGTGTGATGTATGTAGAGGATATTAGAGATGTACTGACTAGTGTGATGTATGTAGAGGATATTAGAGATGTACTGACTGGTGTGATGTATGTAGAGGATATTAGAGATGTACTGACTGGTGTGATGTATTGGGAGGATATTAGAGATGTACTGACTGGTGTGATGTATGTAGAGGATATTAGAGATGTACTGACTGGTGTGATGTATGTAGAGGATATTAGAGATGTACAGACTGGTGTGATGTATTGAGAGGATATTAGAGATGTACTGACTGGTGTGATGTATGTAGAGGATATTAGAGATGTACTGACTGGTGTGATGTATAAGGAGGATATTAGAGATGTACTGACTGGTGTGATGTATTGGGAGGATATTGGAGATGTACTGACTGGTGTGATGTATGTAGAGGATATTAGAGATGTACTGACTGGTGTGATGTATGTAGAGGATATTAGAGATGTACTGACTGGTTTGATGTATGTAGAGAATATTAGAGATGTACTGACTGGTGTGATGTATTTAGAGGATATTATAGATGTACTGACTGGTGTGATGTATGTAGAGGATATTAGAGATTTACTGACTGGTGTGATGTATTGGGAGGATATTAGAGATGTACTGACTGGTGTGATGTATGTAGAGGATATTAGAGATGTACTGACTGGTGTGATGTATTGGGAGGATATTAGAGATGTACTGACTGGTGTGATGTATTGGGAGGATATTAGAGATGTACTGACTGGTGTGATGTATGTAGAGGATATTAGAGATGTACTGACTGGTGTGATGTATAAGGAGGATATTAGAGATGTACTGACTGGTGTGATGTATGTAGAGGATATTAGAGATGTACAGACTGGTGTGATGTATGTAGAGGATATTAGAGATGTACAGACTGGTGTGATGTATTGAGAGGATATTAGAGATGTACTGACTGGTGTGATGTATGTAGAGGATATTAGAGATTTACTGACTGGTGTAATGTATTGGGAGGATATTAGAGATGTACTGACTGGTGTGATGTATGTAGAGGATATTAGAGATGTACTGACTGGTGTGATGTATGTAGAGGATATTAGAGATGTACTGACTGGTGTGATGTATGTAGAGGATATTAGAGATGTACTGACTGGTGTGATGTATGTAGAGGATATTAGAGATGTACTGACTGGTGTGATGTATTGGGAGGATATTAGAGATGTACTGACTGGTGTGATGTATGTAGAGGATATTAGAGATGTACTGACTGGCGTGATGTATGTAGAGGATATTAGAGATGTACTGACTGGTTTGATGTATGTAGAGAATATTAGAGATGTACTGACTGGTGTGATGTATTTAGAGGATATTATAGATGTACTGACTGGTGTGATGTATGTAGAGGATATTAGAGATTTACTGACTGGTGTGATGTATTGGGAGGATATTAGAGATGTACTGACTGGTGTGATGTATGTAGAGGATATTAGAGATGTACTGACTGGTGTGATGTATTGGGAGGATATTAGAGATGTACTGACTGGTGTGATGTATTGGGAGGATATTAGAGATGTACTGACTGGTGTGATGTATGTAGAGGATATTAGAGATGTACTGACTGGTGTGATGTATAAGGAGGATATTAGAGATGTACTGACTGGTGTGATGTATGTAGAGGATATTAGAGATGTACAGACTGGTGTGATGTATGTAGAGGATATTAGAGATGTACAGACTGGTGTGATGTATTGAGAGGATATTAGAGATGTACTGACTGGTGTGATGTATGTAGAGGATATTAGAGATGTACTGACTGGTGTGATGTATTGGGAGGATATTAGAGATGTACTGACTGGTGTGATGTATGTAGAGGATATTAGAGATGTACTGACTGGTGTGATGTATGTAGAGGATATTAGAGATGTACTGACTGGTGTGATGTATGTAGAGGATATTAGAGATGTACTGACTGGTGTGATGTATGTAGAGGATATTAGAGATGTACTGACTGGTGTGATGTATAAGGAGGATATTAGAGATGTACTGACTGGTGTGATGTATAAGGAGGATATTAGAGATGTATTGACTGGTGTGATGTATGTAGAGGATATTAGAGATGTACTGACTGGTGTGATGTATGTAGAGGATATTGGAGATGTACTGACTGGTGTGATGTATTGGGAGGATATTAGAGATGTACTGACTGGTGTGATGTATGTAGAGGATATTAGAGATGTACTGACTGGTGTGATGTATTGGGAGGATATTAGAGATGTACTGACTGGTGTGATGTATTGGGAGGATATTAGATATGTACTGACTGGTGTGATGTATGTAGAGGATATTAGAGATGTACTGACTGGTGTGATGTATTTAGAGGATATTGAGATGTACTGACTGGTGTGATGTATGTAGAGAATATTAGAGATGTACTGACTGGTGTGATGTATGTAGAGGATATTAGAGATGTACTGACTGGTGTGATGTATGTAGAGGATATTAGAGATGTACTGACTGGTGTGATGTATTGGGAGGATATTGGAGATGTACTGACTGGTGTGATGTGTATCTGTGTGTTTGTGCTTTTATGCTCAAACATCTGTTTCTTCCCATCAATATGAATAGGCTGTGGTCTTCTCTGTATCAGTGTGTGGCGATACAGCTTGTTTTGATGCGACTAGCATGCTGACTGTGGCTTATTTTGACTGTGCACAAGGATGGAACTAATTCCTGCATATTTATTTGGCTTGGTGTGAGCAGAGCAAGCTAAGTGCTAACCCCACTTAATATTCCTGCTTGGAGACAGTAACAGGAGCCCAGCTCAGAGCAGAGCAGAGCAGAGCAGAGCAGAGGAGAGGAGAGGAGAGGAGAGGAGAGGAGAGGAGAGGAGAGGAGAGGAGAGGAGAGGAGAGGAGAGGAGAGGAGAGGAGAGGAGAGACCAGAGGAGAGAATAGAGAGGAGAGAATAGAGAGGAGAGAATAGAGAGGAGAGGAGAGGAGACCAGAGGAGAGGAGAGACCAGAGGAGAGAATAGAGAGGAGAGGAGAGACCAGAGGAGAGAATAGAGAGGAGAGGAGAGACCAGAGGAGAGAATAGAGAGGAGAGGAATCTCAAACAGCCCACAGTGGAAAAATACAGGCGCGTTATGATGTTGAAATAATAATTTAGGGACACATTGATTTTAAGTGCTGCTCTCTGTTATTCTAGCTGTTTTCTGTTATTTTATATGTCAATTAGAGTTCGACTTTTATCTGTGAGAGCGAGAAAGAGCCGCGCTGAAATAATCCTCCTGGTAGCTAACATCTCCTTACGGCCACTCTATCCACTTACAAATGATTCTAATGGCTCTTACTGCCTGATACTGCTGCGGCTTGTCTTAATTACTGTCAAAACTTTTTTTTTTATCATGACCCCATTACTGCAGTTATTTTAACCTTACTATTAAACTGGATGCTGCAGGATTAGGTAGTGAAGGTGTGTGTTTATTGAAGTGTGCACACCATAGCCTTTCTGGGCGCCCCTCAACAGGAGACGGGAACAGAAGGGGAAGAGTGGGAACAGTATAGGGGAACATAAGAGGGAAAGTGGGAACATGAGAGGAAGAGTGGGAACAGGAGAGGAGAACAGTAGAGATGAAGTGGGAACTGGAGAGGGAGAGTGGGAACAGGAGAGGGGAACAGAAGAGGAAGAGTGGGAACTGGAGAGGGGAACAGAATAGGGAGAGTGGGAACAGGAGAGGGGAACAGAAGAGGGAGAGTGCGAACAGGAGAGGGGAACAGAAGAGGGAGAGTGGGAACAGAAGAGGGAGAGTGGGAACAGGAGAGGGGAACAGAAGAGGGAGAGTGGGATCAGGAGAGGGGAACAGAAGAGGGAGAGTGGGAACGGGAGAGGGGAACAGAAGAGGGAGAGTGGAAACAGGAGAGGGGAACAGAAGAGGGAGAGTGGAAACAGGAGAGGGGAACAGAAGAGGGAGAGTGGGAACAGGAGAGGGGAACAGAAGAGGGAGAGTGGGAACAGGAGAAGGGAACAGAAGAGGGAGAGTGGGATCAGGAGAGGGGAACAGAAGAGGGAGAGTGGGAACAGGAGAGGGGGACAGAAGAGGGAGAGTGGGAACAGGAGAGGGGAACAGAAGAGGGAGAGTGGGAACAGGAGAAGGGAGCAGGGAACAGTCAGAGTGAATAAATTAGAATGAGAAATATGGAAGGTAGGAAGGGTAGATATTTTCAGTTTTGGAGGGTGTATCCCCCCGTAATGCTTCATCCCATCTCCCAACCGTCTCAACTTCCACCAGGGCACTACAATGAGCGTGACATAGGTCAGTCAAGCGTGACCGGCTATTGTGGAGCCCCTCTCATCTCGATGAGTCTGCTAGAGCTGAGCCTGAGTGGACTAGTGGTGTGGGTAAGGCCTTGAAATGACAGCCGTTAGAACAGGTGGGTTTTATAGGCCTGCATCTCTGCCTCGCATTCTCCACACAGCCTGTGTGTGTTTTTATCTTTGTGTGTTTGTCATGGCTGATGGCTGAGCACACAATGAGCACACACTCCGTAGCTTGGCCTCAGCGGGGGTACGGCGGTCAGTCCTGCCCATGTGAGAGGCTGCGTCCGGCCTGGCGGGAAGCAGGATAACGAGGTGTCAGAGCAGCTGACTGCTTTGTCCTGGAGCATAGAGGGGAGAGGAGCGGGATGGTACAAAGACTGTCCTGCAGAGAGAGAGAGAGCCCTGTGTATCTGTCTGTTCTTTGTGTCTGCGGTCTGCACTCCCTCCCTACCACGCCAGTTTGGCCCATAAAGGAAGCAGAGCCAGGCAACATTATGGCATCAGGTGGATGGATGCTTTGTGCCTGTCCCCCTCCCTCTCCTCTCTTCCCCCTCTCTCCCCTCTAGGGGGAGTTCAGCACCTGACCTATCTCTGTGAATGGGAACAAGCAGGCCATGTTGCAACCCTGGACAGTTAAAGTAGATAATTTGTTTGTCTTTTTGATGCGTTGTTCATGCTATTCAAATCAAATCAAATAGTCCTGGTAGCCATATTCTTACTGAAGTAAGTGGAAAGAAGTCCATCACCTCTCTCTCTCTCTCTCTCTCTCTCTCTCTCTCTCTCTCTCTCTCTCTCTCTCTCTCTCTCTCTCTCTCTCTCTCTCTCTCTCTATATATATATCTCTCTCTCTCTCTCTCTCTCTCTCTCTCTCTCTCTCTCTCTCTCTCTCTATATATATATATATATATATATATCTCTATATATATATATCGCTCTCTCTCTCTCTCTATATATATATATATATATATATATATATATATATATATATATATCGCTCTGTCTATATATATATATGTCTCTCTCTCTCGCTCACTCTCTATATCTCACTCTCTCTATATATATGTATATATATCTCTCTCTCAAATCTGTCCCTCTCTCTATATCTCTCTTGCTCTCTCTTTGTCTCTCTCTCTCGTCCCTCTCTCTCTCTTCTCTCCCTCTATGTCTCTGTCTCTTTCACTGTCTCTCTCTCTCTTGCTCGCTCTCTCTCTCTCTCTCTCTTGCTCTCTCTTCCTCTCTCTCTCTCTCTTTCTTGCTCTCTCTCTCTTTCTCACTCTCTCGTTCTCTCTCTCTCTCTCTCTCTCTCTCTCTCTCTCTCTCGCTGTCACTCTCCATATCTGTCCCTCTCTCTCTCTCCCTATCTCTATCTCTCTTTCTCTCTCTCTCTCTCTCTCTCTCTAGGTGGTGAGCCTATTGTCTTGTGTTAGCTGTTTGTGTTCTCTCAGCCACGGCCTCTTGTCTTGTGTTAGCTGTTTGTGTTCTCTCAGCCACGGCCTCTTGTCTTGTGTTAGCTGTTTGTGTTCTCTTAGCCACGGCCTCTTGTCTTGTGTTCTCTCAGCCACGGCCCCTGTCTCTCTCCCTATCTGTCCCTCTCTCTGGCCCTCTGTCTGTCTGTCTCTCTCTCTTTCTCTTTCTATTTCTCTCTCTCTCTCTCTGTCGCTCTCTCACTCTCTCTTCTCTCTCTCCCCTTTCTCTCTCTATATATATCTCTCTCTCTTTGTCTCGCTCGCTCTCTCTCTCTCTCTCTGTCTCTCTCACTCTCTCTTCTCTCTCTACCCTCTCTCTTACTCTCTCTATCTGTCCCTCTCTCTCTCTCCCCTCTCTTTCTCTCTCGCTCTCTCACTCTCCCTATCTCTCTCTCTCTCTCTCTCTCTCTCTCTCTCTCTCTCTCTCTCTCTCTCTCTCTCTCTCTCTCTCTCTCTCTCTTTCTTGCTCTCTCTTGCTCTCTTGCTCTCTCTCTCTCTTTCTCTCTCTTTCTCTCTCTTTCTTTCTCTCTCTTGCTCTCTTGCTCTCTCTCTCTCTCTCTCTCTCTCTCTCTCTCTCGCGCTCTCTCTCTCTCTAGGTGGTGAGCCTCTTGTCTTGTGGTAGCTGTGCACGCTCAGCCACGGCCTCTTGTCTTGTGTTTGTTCTATGTTTGCCTGCCCTCTCCAGCTATATAGGGGCTTCATCTAACATCTACCCGTTATTATACCCACTGCAGGGGGGTGATGTACACCTCTGTTAAGCCTCTTTTCTATGGCGGGAGCGATGGGTCGCCTCTTTATGAAGGCCAGAGTCATTTGTGTGTTTGTGCTGTTGTCTCTGGGTCTCTCTCAGGGCCTGATCTATGGAGAGAGACAGGCAAACAGTCAAACAGGCAGGCAGGCAGACAGACCTGCAGATAGAAGGTGTATGCTCCCTGAGGTTGTAGAGAACAGAACAGTTTTTCATCAGGGTTATTTCACTGGGAGCAGTGTTTTTTAACCTTCTGGTTGTTCCCTATACAGAGGCCCTGGTTGTTCCCTATACAGAGGCGCTGGTTGTTCCCTTATACAGAGGCCCTGGTTGTTCCCTATACAGAGGCCCTGGTTGTTCCCTATACAGAGGCCCTGGTTGTTCCCTTATACAGAGGCCCTGGTTGTTCCCTATACAGAGGCCCTGGTTGTTCCCTATACAGAGGCCCTGGTTGTTCCCTATACAGAGGCCCTGGTTGTTCCCTATACAGAGGCCCTGGTTGTTCCCTACACAGAGGCCCTGGTTGTTCCCTATACAGAGGCCCTGGTTGTTCCCTACACAGAGGCCCTGATGTGCATTTACACCATTATGGGCTGTTGTTCTCTGCTCTGTTGCTCTCAGACACATAACTCTTTCCTTTAACTATAAACAGGGAAAGGCCTCCATCGTTGCATTGTTTCTGCTGTATACTCCAAAGGTATGATGCTTGTGATGATGCAGTGGAATATTAAAGGCTTAGACCTTGTGAGCAGAGTAGTGGCCATAGTATCCATCCATCCACCTCACCTTAACCCTCTGATCCCTCTGACTGCATTTGCATATTTCCTGGTGATCACTGCGTCTTTTGTCAGTAATTGGTATTTTGACCAATCATATCAGCTCTTTTGCCAATAATTGGTATTTTGACCAATCATATCAGCTCTTTAGCCAATAATTTATATTTTGACCAATCAGATCAGCTATTTTGACAATAGTTGGGCAAAATATCAGAGTGGGTCTGCCTGTGTAAACACAGCCATTGAGTAAACGGCATGGTCTGAATGATCCATTCATACAGTATCCCTGACACAGCAGTAGGATCATTCAGGTAAGGCACATGCAGTAACAAGCTGATTTCCATCCACTCTCACTGTGGCCGTGGTTCATCATGTGAAGACCTCTGGCCCTTCTGAAACCACCAGTGTTTGCTTACTGTTAGCGTAATTGGATTTAAAACACAGGGACAAGAGGAAAGCCGAACATCAGAACCAACGTCGAACCAACCGCAGCATCACACAGAACATAAAGGTTACAGGCAGGAATCCCCCTGGACCACAAATCCCTTTTCACAAATCCCATTGTTAGGAAACCATGAAACCGGATTCCTGTAACAAGTCTCTGATCAGTGGAGAAGTGGCCCAATGGAGTCAATTAGAGCAGAACGGTCCTGCCTGGCCCTGGCTCTTTATGCACCCTTCTCCACCTGCTTCCCCCCTCCCCTTCCCCTTCCTCTTCCCCTTCCTCTCTGCCTTCCTCTCCCACTTCCTCTTCCCCTGTCCTCTCCCCCTTCCTAGTCCCTTGTCTCTTCCCCATGCCTCTCCCACTTCCCCTCCCCCTCCCTCTCCCCCTGCTCCCCCAGCTTAGCGTGCTTCTCCCTGCCTCCCCCTCCCTCTCCCCCTGCATCCCCCCTGCCCCCCCCAGCTCAGCGTGCTGCTCCCTGCCTCCCCCTCCCTCTCCCCCTGCCCCCCCAGCTCAGCGTGCTTCTCCCTGCCTCCCCCTCCCTCTCCCCCTGCATCCCCCTGCTCCCTGCCTCCCACTCCCTCTCTCCCTGCACCCCCCTGCTCCCTGCCTCCCCCTCCCTCTCCCCCTGCATCCCCCCTGCTCCCTGCCTCCCCCTCCCTCTCCCCCTGCACCCCCCTGCTCCCTGCCTCCCTGCCTCCCTCTCCCCCTGCCCCCCCAGCTCAGCGTGCTTCTCCCTGCCTCCCTCTCCCTCTCCCCTGCATCCCCCCTGCTCCCTGCCTCCCCCTCCCTCTCCCCCTGCACCCCCCTGCTCCCTGCCTCCCCCTCCCTCTCCCCCTGCATCGCCCCCTGCCACACCCAGCTCAGCGTGCTGCCCACTGCCTCCCCATCCCTCTCCCCCTGCATCCCCCCTGCTCCCTGCCTCCCCTTCCCTCTCCCCCTGCACCCCCTCCCTGCCTCCCCCTCCCCCTGCCCCCCCCCCCTTCTCCCCCCTCCCCTGCTCCTGCAGCTGAGCCTTTTAATGCCCTGGATGGGGAGCGTGTTCACGCAACACACTGACCAATCTACACTGTTAGCCCACTGACTGACCCCTCATTAAACACACACAGCACACATACACTGGAAAGTATCAGACAGTGTGTGTGTGTGTGTCTGTGTGTGTGTGTGTGTGTGTGTGTGTGTGTGTGTGTGTGTGTGTGTGTGTGTGTGTGTGTGTGTGTGTGTGTGTGTGTGTGTGTGTGTGTGTGTGTGTGTGGACTCACTATGTGTGCAGTTATAGTGTTTAACATGATTTTTGAATGACTACCCTATCTCTGTATCCCAAAAATACAATTATCTGTAAGGTCTCTCAGTCGAATTTCAAACACAGATTCAACCACAAAGACCAGGGAGGTTTTCCAATGCCTCGCAAAGAAGGGCACCTATTGGTAGATGGGTAAACATTTTAAAAAGCAATATACACAGTCACTACAAAGATACAGGCGTCCTTCCTAACTCAGTTGCCGGGGAGGAAGGAAACCACTCAGGGATTTCACCATGAGGCCAATGGTGACTTTAAAACAATTACAGAGTTTAATGGCTGTGATAGGAGAAAACTGAGGATGGATCAACACCATTATACTGAGTTTCTCCTCAATACTAACTAAATGACAGAGTGAAAAGAAGGAAGCCTATACACAATACAAATATTCCAAAACATGCATCCTGTTTGCAATAAGGCACTAAAATAAAACTGTTAAGAAATTAACTTTATGTCCTGAATACAAAGTGTTATGTTTGGGGCAAATCCAACACGTTTCTAAATCAAGTTAAATGTATGCTTGTCATTGGCTAGGACTAGGAATTTGTTTTAGAATAAAAAATAAACAGAATAGAGTTTTTTATTCTAAAACAAATAAAGTGAATTTCCTAACAGATTTACTTTAGAGAGAAAGAGAGGGGGAGGAGAGAGGGAAAGATGAAAGTAAATTATCTGAGAGAGGTGAAAGAGGAGAACATATAGATTTTGTTGAGGTACAGTAGACACTAGAATGGGAGGCATGAGAGAAGACTAACAAGAGAATGGGAAGAGGTTCACAGAAGGAGGGGTGTTGGTTTGGTGAAATGTGACCCACCACCTGGATTCAGTCCTATGTAGCAAAATTTGAAATAGTGTTTTTTACATTGCATAGAAGCCGATACTCAGATCTACAACATGTTATATCATTCACTGCAGTTGAGGAACAATGGGAAAGTAACTCTGCTTTGAATGTTGATATACTTGTAACCCCACTTTTGGGAAAATGGCCCTTGAATTCTTTGATACACATACTGGAGAGCTCTTCTTTGTCTACATCCATTCAGCATCGTTCACACCCTCTTCAGCCTTAGCCTCACACATCTCTTTAAGGATTCAGATGTGAGCCCATGTGTAACGTAGACACAGGGAGTCAGGAAGCAGGTGCAGATGTTGAGTTTAATAATAACGAACATGGAGCGTTAGAAGAGAAGCGTCTGGACATGAACTGAACCATTACTGCCTGAAGAGTGACGCTGGACGCTGCTAGACAAAAGGGGAGTCATCAGGGTAGTGATGGAGTCCAGGTGTGCCTGAAGAGTGACGCTGGACGCTGCTAGACAAAAGGGGAGTAATCAGGGTAGTGATGGAGTCCAGGTGTGCCTGAAGAGTGACGCTGGACGCTGCTAGACAAAAGGGGAGTCATCAGGGTAGTGATGGAGTCCAGGTGTGCCTGAAGAGTGACGCTGGACGCTGCTAGACAAAAGGGGAGTCATCAGGGTAGTGATGGAGTCCAGGTGTGCCTGAAGAGTGACGCTGGACGCTGCTAGACAAAAGGGGAGTAATCAGGGTAGTGATGGAGTCCAGGTGTGCCTGAAGAGTGACGCTGGACGCTGCTAGACAAAAGGGGAGTCATCAGGGTAGTGATGGAGTCCAGGTGTGCCTGAAGAGTGACGCTGGACGCTGCTAGACAAAAGGGGAGTCATCAGGGTAGTGATGGAGTCCAGGTGTGCCTGAAGAGTGACGCTGGACGCTGCTAGACAAAAGGGGAGTAATCAGGGTAGTGATGGAGTCCAGGTGTGCCTGAAGAGTGACGCTGGACGCTGCTAGATAAAAGGGGAGTCATCAGGGTAGTGATGGAGACCAGGTGTGCCTAATGATGAGGCGCAAGTGTACGTAATGATGGGTTGCCAGGACCGGTGACGTCGAGTGCCAGAGAGGGAGCGGTAGTAGACGTGACACCATGTGCTAAACAGAGTGAGTAGTGTAGTAAACAATAAAAGATTTCAGGCCTAAAAGTGGTAAAGTAGTAGCCTACAATAAGGAAAAACATCAGGTAAAAATACACTTTATCTAGTTCTTGGCCTATATCCTAATCTGACTTTGGTGCAGGTCATGTTGTTCTTCACATTACCGTCTCTGGTAAACACACACTATATCAAATAACATCTATGTTTATTTGTCACATCCACAGGATACAGAAGGTAGCTAGCTAGCTAGCATAATCTCAACTCATACTACTACCAATACAAACTGATTGCCATAGCTGTAGTATGAATCTGCAGGTAGCTAAAGCTAACCAACTAGGTTCAATGTTAGCTAGCTAGCTAGGTTGTTAGGATCAGCATTAGGTTATAACTAGCAATGCAAATGGATTTCAAATTGAGTTCTGGATTTCTGAATATTACTCCACAGATCATACACGTAACATTAGCTAGCGAGCCAGCAAGCTAACATTTGCTAGCTAGCTAACGATACGCTTTAACTTGCAATGAAAATGACTTTCTGACAAAATTAGAAACCTACAATATCTGAAAATGTAGCTAAACTCCTACCCATATACATTGATGAATGCTTCAAGGCAGAATGGAACCATTTACTTCTGTTTTGTTTGTAGCTACATCTTGTTTGGACAGCTTTGTGTCAAGTCACTCCGGTTCACACTGACTGCGGCGAGTGCAGAAAGTAGCCCATCACAACTTTTTCCAACTGATCTGTCGATAGCACCTGCTAAATTCAGGGAATCAATGTTGTTGAGAAAAGTACAGTGGTGGAAAACATACTCAATTGTCATACTTGAGTAAAAGTAAAGATACCTTAATAGAAAATGACTCAAGTGAAAGTCTCCCAGTAAACACTACTTGAGTAAAAGTATTTGGTCTTAAATATACTTAAGTATTAAAAGTGAAAGTATAAAAATAAACCATTTAAAATTCCTTATATTAAGCAAACCAGACAGCATCATTTATATTTTTAAATGTATTGGTGAATTGCCAGGGGCACGCTCCAACACTCAGACATAATTTACAAATTAAGCATTTGTTCTTAGTGAATCCGCCAGATTAGAGAAAGTAGGGATGAACCGGGATGTTCTCTTGATAAGTGTGTGAATTGGACCATTTTACTTTCGAAACGTAACAAGTTATTATAGGTGTCAGGGGAAAAAAGTAAAAAGTACATAATTTTCTTTAGGAATGTAGTGAAGTAAAAGTACAATTAGGCAAAAATATAAATAGTAAAGTACAGATACCCCAAAAAACTACTTAAGTAGTACTTTAAATAATTTTACTTAAGTACTTTATTTCACTGGAAAAGTATTCATATTTTTGTAGCTCTTGATGGCTAACGTTATCTTTCAAAAATGCTGTGGTATAAAGGACTATCAACACATACTGAGCAGCTCACGTTATAGACAGAAGCATGCTACATGGCAGACCAATCCAAACTCATCTCCCGGGATGTCCAGCCCATCCATTAGCTCAGCCAATCATGGCTAGTGGGAAGGTTCCCTTACTTTTTTCTCGTAATTTAACAATTTCATTCATATTTACAGATGGAATACATGTTTGTTATTAAGGCACATGCAAGCTCACATGTTCCAGACGTTTAAATCCCTCTCCTGTGAAGTAGTGACGTGCAACATACGCCTAGCCTGATTAAACGGGTCATATATGTCTGTGTGTATTGTCTGGAGCATCATTAATATGGCAGATGAGTTGTTATAGATTGAATAAGTGACCTGGGCTGTGGAGCAGTGGGCATGGCCGTGGAGACTAGGCACTTTGGGTCCGTGGGGAAATGAGAGGCTCCTCACCCAGGCCCTACATTAATGACTTCTGTTTAGTCTTGATAATGTCAGCTAATTAATTAATCAAGGACAATGGAGCCAGTACATACACCTCCTGCTAAAGCAGCTTCTGTCTGGGTCAATTAACAATAGAACCAGTGATTAGAGCCAGGAAATAATCTTCAATTCACATCCTCCCTCAATGCCCTGGCTGGCTGGCTGGCACACCTGTGTGGGTTGGGCGTAGCCAATGCCTGGAGCACCATACAGAGGACATTCATCACATTGGTTAATTGAATTCATCGTAATTGATGAATGAGGAAATTACACAATGGTCTATAATGATATGCTATAGCATCTAATTAAATAATGTGATAAAATAACGATAAAGCATGTCTCCTTCTGAAATGCTGTCTGTGCATTAAGACTAGTCCAAGAGGTTAGATTTAAAGACCTACCCAGTCTGGGCAGGCTGAAAAACACTGGGCATTGACCAACTGTCCCAGCATCCCTTGGGCCTGCCATCATTTAGTGAGTAATACCCTGTTTTCCCCATAATCAATAAGCAAACTGTTCGTTAGTGGGGCCATTCATTACGTTGGCGTGTCAGGGAGTGGACAGGAGGGGCGTGGTGTGGTCCTGCCCTCCTCCCGTGGTCCGTGGTCCCTCAGACACGACAGCCCTCACACACCAACACCATCACTCCTGCATCTAAATAGGACACACACAGCCATTACTCTGCTGTTACACAGCCAAGGAAGCGTCACTCTGCACACTGTAGTGAACAACACATTAGTGCTACACAGCCAAGGAAGTGTCACTCTGCACACTCTAGTGAACAACACATTAGTGTTACACAGCCAAGGAAGTGTTGAATTAGCATTACCATGTCAGCATCCTTTTAGTGCTTGTCATTATGAGACATTCCAAACACATCCCCATTACCTGTGTTCCTCCCAGCCCTCTTCTCTCCCGTGTTGCTCTTGGTAGGTAGTGAGCTGCAGTAGATATCATTAATGTAGCACAGATGTTCCAGCATACCCCAGTGTTTCAGCCTTCATTGCTGGAGCCTACCAGGAGGCTACTGCTACTGCTGCTGCATCGCCCCCCCCCCCCCTCCCCCCCCCCCCACCCCCCCTGCTCGTTTCAGTGCATTTTTAATGGAAGCAGACTTCAATCTGCTACATGCTTTTGGTATGTGTGTGTGTGTGTGTGTGTGTGTGTGTGTGTGTGTGTGTGTGTGTGTGTGTGTGTGTGTGTGTGTGTGTGTGTGTGTGTGTGTGTGTGTGTGTGTGTGTGTTTAGGCCCAGTCTGTGCATGATAAAGATTGCTAGAGCGTGTTGAAAGTGTGGCTCTATGTAATAGCCAGTGCTGTAGAGGTATGATTAGGGGCAGAGGGAGATCAAAACAGGAAGATATTGAATGGCCCTATGATGGATGAGAGCTGTTTGGGGATTAATTAAACAATAAGAAATTAATTCTGCTAGTGACATGCTCATTAGGGACTGGGTGAAAGAGGAAGGAGGAGGAAACGTGTCACTTCCTTGTCCTTGCCTGCCTTCTCTGTGGCCGTGGGAACGAGAAGGAATAGAGGAGGAAAGAAGTGCTGTGGAATCACTGACACAGGTACAGTTTAACAATAAGTATTATTTATCTGAATGTGCTCCTTCAAGCCACCAGTGAGTGCTTTAGAGCAGAGGTGTTTATTTCAGGTGGTGATCGTCGTGTTCTGGGTCTGAGTTCTGGTTGTTGGGTTGGTGGAACAGCCTACTGAGCATGTCCTCACTGTCTCTCATCTTTAGACTGCTAAATACACTGAACAAAAATATGAATGGATTATGGATTAATATGGATGGATTTTCTTGGCAAAGGAGAAATGCTCACTACCAGGGATGTAAACACATTGCTTGGTGAGAAATAAGGTGTATGGAACATTTCTGAGATCTTTTATTTCAGCTCATGAAACATGGGACCAACACTTTGCATGTTGTGTTTATATTTTTGTTCAGTATAGTTAGTTAAATATTTATCAAAATAGCTACCCGGGCTATCTGCATTGACCCTTATTGCACTAACGTTTTTGACTCATCACATACGCTGCTGCTACTGTTTACAATCTGTCACTTTATTCCTAGTTATATGTACATACATTATCTACCTCAATTACCTCAGAGCCCTGCACATTGACTAGGTACTGGTACCCCATGTATATATCCATGTTACTCATTGTGCATCTATTATGAATTCTATTATTGTTTCTCTATTTTATTTCTGTCTGCGTTGTTGGGAAGGGCCCGTAAGCATTTCACTGTTAGTTTACGAAGCATGTGATGAATACAATTGGATTTGATTTGATCAGACAGTAACCTGAGGAGAGCTGTCGAACCATTTGGCCTGTCTATTTTGTGTCTGCACAGTATTATGTCCTGGTATTCCATGACCTGGCCCCATCCTTTGTTTTTGGTTGTGCTGTTGCAGACTGTGGCATGAGCAGTACATAACAGAGAAACAGAAAATAATCAACTAATTATGTGAGGTGCTCCCATCAAAGAGCTGCTAAGAGCCTCAGCATGGGGAGCCAACAGATGTGAGCAACAGCTGCCATGTTGAGTGTCAACCTTCTCCAAGCTGTCAGTCTCCATTTGCCCCGCGCCGCGCACCCCTAAATAATGTGTTGTCTTAATTCATTTGCTGCCACGCGCAGCAGCCGAAGCGTAATGTATTCTAATATTAAACATAATCCTGTTCCAGCGTGCAATTAGTGGCTAGCTCCACCTATTAACACCTGCATATTAATTGAGTGTCCCAGGGGTTTGAGAGTGGCAGCACCTGCTGTGGTGGGGGTGGTGGCAGTATGCAGATTGTGCCATAGGAGTGGTCAGCAGGATGGATGTGTACCCAGATTGGAAGGTGCCAAGCCAGTGGTGGAGGGACCATCAATCTGCCCGTCTCGCCATGGTACCTAGGCAGTGCCAGCGTGCCCCCCCCCCCCGATGTGCTGGCTCACAGGAGGAGGGAACAGACTGGCAGACGGAGGCCAGTGCCATTCTACAGTGGGCATGCTCAGGCCTGAGTCCAGTTCCCAGGCAAATATCTGTTCAGGGGCTAGCATGCGTGGGGGGGGGGGGGGGGGGGGGGGCTGATTGAGCAGATGTTTTAGGGGTGTCTGTTTGTGTTTATGGTTTCCTCTGGCCAGTGAAGGGCATTGAGGGGAAGGACATTAATGTGAGACGTGCTGTCCTGTCCCTTCCTGAGACAGCCCCTCTTGCCCCCTACCCCAGCTTCTCTCTGGTGAGGGGTGGGGAGAGACTTTGGGGACATGGTCCTTTATCCAGGGCTGGATTAGCCTCTCCGTTTTGTTCTTGCTGTCTGTCTAACATGCAGAGTCATCAAGCATGTCATGATGGAGTTGTGGAACGTAGTCAGAACGCTCAGGGGAATGTTGACGGGGGTGTTGTATCTCAGTAGTTGGCATGACTTTCTCTGTGTTCTTTATGATTCTGCCTAACAGCAGTTTGGGGGAAAATGTTACCACTTGCCAATTAAGGTGGAATGGGTGAAATTGAGAGGCATGTCAGTTTAGTCACTGGACTGCTGAAGTATTTTACCTTCCTCCTTCTGGCAAACACAGAGTCATGGAGGAAACAGTGTGAGAGAGTGAGATATAGATATATACAGTAGATAGATATATAGAGAGAGAGATGGTGTATGTAGGGAGGGAAACAGATGGCAGTCTTCATTAAGCTGTGAAGTTGTCGTCATCCTGACAGGCCTTACTCTGGGCATGTGTTCTGGAACTAAACTGATACACACTCTGAGAAGTCTGCCCCAGCCACATCTCTGTCTTTCTCTTTCTATCTATCTCTTTCTCTGTGTATCTTTCTCTCTCTCTTTCTACCCCCTTTCACTCCCAAAACATGTAGAGCTTTGTTCCCTGTGAGGCACTGTATTCCATTTGGGGACAGAACTAGGTGTTATTAAGCATGGATCGTGGTTGGATAATGACTGTGTGGCTCGTATGCCTCTGTGTCTGTGGGTGAAGGCCAGACCAGGCTGAATGAATGGGGATGAGATAAATGCTGTGCGGAAATGAAATCCTAAAGGCCAAGGTGCTTCATCATCACTAGTCTGGTAGTGTCTGTCATTCCCTCTGCTGTCTGCATCCCAGCTGAATTATAACCCGCAGAGAGGGATGACTACTGACTACAACCCATATACTATATCACCTCTCTCTCTGTCTCTCTCTCTCTCTCTCTCTCTCTCTCTCTCTCTCTCTCTCTCTCTCTCTCTCTCTCTCTCTCTCTCTCTCTCTCTCTCTCTCTCTCTCTCTCTCTCTCTCTCTCTCTCTCTCTCTCTCTCTGTCTCTCTCTGTCTCTCTCTCTCTCTCTGTCTCTCTCTTTGTCTCATTAATGGCCTCCTTAATTAATCATACAATGATGAAAGCTTTTTTCTATATTTAATTGGCGGACAGGACTTCTCAATGTCTTTGTTCTGTGTAATTCCAGTCTTCTGTGGCATACATTTGTACGACCTGAATTGTTGAGCTCAACCCTTTGAGCAGATAAAGTGGGCTTGGAGGGTAGGGCAGAGGGTACCTTGTTGGACTACTACTGACGTTGTTCTACCGACACGACCTTACTCATTACTAGAAAAATAAACCACCCTCACACATTTAATAATATGCTCATTCCTAAGTGAAAGTAAATAGATTGAGATATTCTACAGCTTTTAATAAGGAGATCCCAAAACAAACAAAAAAGACATTCCACTGTTCTTTAGGGGAATGCTTCGCTTTATGAAGAGGTGTTTCACATCTGTCCAATGAAAAGAAGGTACTGTTTTAACCACAGAAGCATTAACTCTTTATTGCCCTCTATATATACCCTAACCAACACATATCTATACATTCTATACATTCTGTCTAGCCATCAGCACTCTGAAATACCCACCTGCTACAGTCAATTGGGGTCCACCAAATCAATTCCAACACTCTCCCCATCTCCTCCTCCCTGCACCCCTTTCTCCAACCCTCTCTCTCTCTCTCTCTCTCTCTCTCTCTCTCTCTCTCTATTGCTCTCCTCTCCCTTCCAATTGGTTTTTTATGAAGTGGCTTGGGATGTGGCAGCTGGTGAGTGTTTCCACCATTATTGCTTACAAAAGAAAGGTGGACCGAAAGAGAAAAGTCAATTTTGTGGCCACAGCCCAGTGGCTTCCTATTAGATTGTAAATATGTAACTGATATAAAGGAGCGTGTTGTAGTGAACGCTTTGGTGGCTTCACAAATAGGTACTGGAAGAGGGTCCTGAAGGGTAATGACCTCACCCCCTTTAAACATGCACACACACACACACACACACACACACACACACACACACACACACACACACACACACACACACACACACACACACACACACACACACACACACACACACACACACACACACACACACACACACACCAGCCCCATCCAGTTTTCTGTACCTAATTGCGTTTTTAAGAAATATTTAAAATGATTTTACCTGTATGTTTCTAACAAGTCTTTTTAATTCAACAAGGCACCTCTAAAAGAGCTACAGTGAAAAGGTACAAACACATCCATAATGATATCCTACTGAGCACATTATGTTTCACCAAGCCCCTGATAGCAACATTACACAGGCATGTCTATTATGATAATGCTCTGCCTTTTTACACAGTGTTGGGCTTGTTATGTTGTTGAAGGTTAGAGGAGACAGAGCATGGGAATATTTACTGAGTGTACCCCCCTCTGTCCCACCCCCTGCTACGCCAGCGTTTGAGCCTCACAGCCGGGGGACATGTTGTGCACCAGAACCCCCCTCTCCCCTCCCCCATCACAAAACCCCCATGGACACTCCACACAGACACACACTTCCTCATTAAAAAACCAACAGCCATTAATGTTAGATGAGGGCTGGGGAGATGGGAGAGGGAAATAAGAGAGGGAGAGAGAGACAAGAGAGACAGGGAAAGAAGAGAGAAAAGAGAGACAGGGCAAGAAGGGAGGGGGAGAGAAAAGAGAGATAGGGAAAGAAGAGAGGGGGAGAGAAAAGAGAGATAGGGAAAGAAGAGAGAGAGAGAAGAGAGACAGGGAAAAAAGAGAGGGGGAGAGAAGAGAGAGACAGGGAAAGAAGAGAGGGGGAGAGAAGAGAGAGATAGGGAAAGAAGAGAGGGGGAGAGAAGAGAGACAGGGAAAAAAGAGAGGGGGAGAGAAGAGAGAGATAGGGAAAGAAGAGAGGGGGAGAGAAGAGAGAGGAGGGGGAGAGAAGAGAGAGATAGGGAAAGAAGAGAGGGGGAGAGAAGAGAGAGATAGGGAAAGAAGAGAGGGGGAGAGAAGAGAGAGATAGGGAAAGAAGAGAGGGGGAGAGAAGAGAGAGGAGGGGGAGAGAAGAGAGAGATAGGGAAAGAAGAGAGGGGGAGAGAAGAGAGAGATAGGGAAAGAAGAGAGGGGGAGAGAAGAGAGAGATAGGGAAAGAAGAGAGGGGGAGAGAAGAGAGACAGGGAAAAAAGAGAGGGGGAGAGAAGAGAGAGATAGGGAAAGAAGAGAGGGGGAGAGAAGAGAGAGATAGGGAAAGAAGAGAGGGGGAGAGAAGAGAGACAGGGAAAGAAGAGAGGGGGAGAGAAGAGAGAGATAGGGAAAGAAGAGAGGGGGAGAGAAGAGAGAGATAGGGAAAGAAGAGAGGGGGAGAGAAGAGAGACAGGGAAAGAAGAGAGGGAGAGAAGAGAGACAGGGAAAAAAGAGAGGGGGAGAGAAGAGAGAGATAGGGAAAGAAGAGAGGGAGAGAAGAGAGACAGGGAAAAAAGAGAGGGGGAGAGAAGAGAGAGATAGGGAAAGAAGAGAGGGGGAGAGAAGAGAGAGATAGGGAAAGAAGAGAGGGGGAGAGAAGAGAGACAGGGAAAAAAGAGAAGGGGAGAGAAGAGAGAGAGAGAGAGGGTCATCGCGAATCTGTGTTTCACTTTTGATGTAAATGAAAATGGCGGACGGAAGACAGGGTGGTGCGGCAGGTGCCGCTTCTCATTCGAATGCTGTAATTTTATCTAAACCATCAGGTGTACGCCGACCCCAGCTAAGTAACTCATGCAAAGAGTTAAAGCGCAATTATGTGTTTTATCTCCAGTACTCTGCCATGATTGTCAGTTATGTAGCTGCTCTACTGATAATCTCAGTGCGTCCTTGCTGGGATGACACAATCAGTCTACTACCGGAGAATATTAACACCAAACACATTGGTTCACCGTTCCACGGGAGCGGACAGTACACAGCATACCATAACGTTCTGAATAATGGCCAAGTCTACCTCGCTCCTTATTCTACTGAACCGCTTAGGCGCAACAAACACAAGTCCAACATTTATCGGAAACTGTTAAACTACCTGTTCACTACCCTCCTGCTCTCCGGGGATGTGCAACTCAATCCTGGGCCCAACATCACCGAGCCAGCGATACGCACCGGAGTGGAAAGCGGTGGATGGCCTCGTCCACTGATCGTCGCCGCTGTGGAAGTGGGTGAGTGCTATGGTCCTATGGTTTCTCTCGACTCACCCGGCTCCAGGATAGATTTTGACTCTTCAAACATACCAAAGTCGCTATATGCGATCCCTGACTCTGCTTCTGGTACGCAAGCTGTTTTAATTAGTTCCCCGCATCCAGTGCAGGCGGGAGGGATTGTTAATTGCCCTACCGAACTGCCCCTAATCAAAACGAAACAAAACGGCCTAAACCCAGCCGTCAGAAAACACAGAAAATTTAACTTTTTTCAATGTGTCAATCACTCTCGAGTCATCTGGGACCCACGAGCTAAGCCCAAGGGACTACTAGGGGGGCACTTGAACATTCGTAGTGTCATTCCAAAAAGTGATCAAATTCAACATCTACTCACAGACTCCAACCTTGACTTTCTCTGCCTCTCAGAGACATGGCTCCATAAAAACTCTCCATCTGCTGCTTTGATTGTGCCTGGCTACAATGTTTTCAGGAGAGACAGGACTGAAGGAAGAGGAGGGGGTGTGATGATTTACATTAAAGAACATATCCGATGTAAACAAATTGAGTGGTCATGTGATAATGAACTAGAATGTATTGGCCTGAACATTACACTGTCTCCCCAAATGTCTTTTACCCTCATTGGAATGTATAGGCCACCTTCCACCAAAAGTGTGTTTTTTGATCAGTTTAATAACATGCTTAGGGAATGTGATTTTGGGAAAGAGGTCATCTTAATGGGAGATTTTAACATTAATTATGAAGACAAGTGTTGTAGGAAAACCCTCAAACGGATCACTAATACCTTTGACCTTACACAGCTAGTTAAAGGGCCAACCAGGGTGACTTGTTGCTCTAAAACACAGATTGATTTGGTGTTCAGTAATAAACCAGAGAGAGTGACTAAATCATTCAATATGGTTACTGGGCTATCTGATCATAATCTGACACTTATAGCCAGAAAGCTGTCTAAGAGCAGGTTTAACCTCTCTACTGTTAGAAAGCCTGATCAACTAAGAATACCTAAGAGTGAATTAAGCTATTTTGAAAACGCAATTAAGGGAATTAACTGGAATGATCTCTTGTCCTATGCAGACGTGGAAGCTGATAGTCAAGTTTTTCTATCCACAATCCAGACTACATTAAATGGTTTCCTAAAGAAAATCAAATCCAAACCTGGCCAAAAGAGCACTCTTCCTTGGCTAAATGGAGAAATCTGGAAATTGATGAAAGAACGAGATTATTATCTAAAAATAGCCCTAAGATCCAAATTAGAGCATGACAGACGTAGGTTTACCATGTTGAGAAATAAGGTGATGAAAGAAATCAGACAGGCCAAGGCAAACTTTTTTATTAACATAATTGGTGAAGCAAAGGGAAATTCTAAACTGATCTGGGTGAATCTAAAAAAGTTAACAGGGAAAGACCATAGTAACACTGCAAAAAGACTAGAAATCATGGTGAATAACAATCTAACACAGGATGCAGTCGAAATAGCAATAGCCTTCAATTCCTACTTTATTGACTCTGTCAGGGTACTGACACAGAACCCCTTCACTGGTTTCTTGGGCTCAGTGCTAGTAAATGATGCTCAACCTGTCTTCATCATAAGGGAGGTTTCTGAGTCAAAGGTGGACAAGGTGATCAGCTCACTAAAGAACTCTAAAGCCAAAGATGTGTTTGGGATGGACTCTACCTTTCTTAAAAACTACAAAGAGTCACTCATTGGCCCCATTACTAAGGTCACCAACACATCTATTGGTCTCGGGGTGTTTCCAAGGGTATGGAAGTCGGCCATAATAACGGCCATCTTTAAATCAGGCGACCCTGCTGACGTGAGTAACTACAGGCCCATTAGTATACTACCTGTGGTGTCAAAGGTTGTTGAAAAGTGTGTAGCAGAACAACTGATTGCCCACCTCAACAACAGCCCCTTCACATTACATTCCATGCAGTTTGGCTTCAGAGCGAAACACTCCACAGAAACGGCCAACTGCTTTCTTCTGGAAAATGTGAAGTCCAAGATGGACAAAGGGGGTGTTGTTGGGGCTGTGTTTCTGGACCTAAGGAAGGCTTTTGATACTGTTAACCATGAGATTCTCATAGGGAAAAAAGAGAAGGGGAGAGAAGAGAGACAGGGAAAGAAGAGAGGGGGAGAGAAGAGAGAGATAGGGAAAGAAGAGAGGGGGAGAGAAGAGAGAGGAGGGGGAGAGAAGAGAGAGATAGGGAAAGAAGAGAGGGGGAGAGAAGAGAGAGGAGGGGGAGAGAAGAGAGAGATAGGGAAAGAAGAGAGGGGGAGAGAAGAGAGAGATAGGGAAAGAAGAGAGGGGGAGAGAAGAGAGACAGGGAAAAAGAGGGGGAGAGTAGAAAGGCAGGCATTTTCTCCTACTGACTTAAAGGATTCATGAATCAGGCAGATGGACAAATAGGCAGGCAGGCAGACCGCGAGACAGACAGACAGAAGATAGAAGGGGGCACATTGACATTCCCATACAGACATACTGGGGCACACAGACAGAGGGACTGACTGACTGACTTCATGCCTGTAAAGTGGTGTTAGCTTCAGAGATGGACACGCAATCTATCTTACATGATAAATGCATGAGAGAGTGAAGTGTAAGAAGCACCGCGTAAAATAGATTGATAAAGAGATGGTGTGTGTCCATTTATACACACTCATGCCTGTGTGATTTAATATGCACACATGCACACACCTGCACACACACACCTGCACACACACACCTGCAAACACACACCTGCACACACACACACACACACACACACACACACACACACACACACACACACACACACACACACATACTGACGCACATGCACACACACACACACACACACACAAACACACACACACACAGACACGCTGCAGGCCCAGTCATAACTGTGGGTTAAGAGTGATAAGACACAGCTTACTCACGACAACTCGCACATACGCTCACACACAAACAAACAAACAAACAAATAAACAAATCTCATCCGCATCACAAATAGAAATCTGTCTGCATTGTTTCATTATGTGATCATTGGTGCCAGTTCATTCTGAGGCAAGTTCCATCGATCAATTCCCCCTGGTCAATGACCAATCCACAGAGACCTTCCACTCAATTCCCCCTGGTCAATGACCAATCCACAGAGACCTTCCACTCAATTCCCCCTGGTCAATGACCAATCCACAGAGACCTTCCACTCAATTCCCCCTGGTCAATGACCAATCCACAGAGACCTTCCACTCAATTCCCCCTGGTCAATGACCAATCCACAGAGACCTTCCACTCAATTCCCCCTGGTCAATGACCAATCCACAGAGACCTTCCACTCAATTCCCCCTGGTCAATGACCAATCCACAGAGACCTTCAACTCAATTCCCCCTGGTCAATGACCAATCCACAGAGACCTTCCACTCAATTCCAATTCCACTTCCCCCAATATGATGGACAGTTGGAGGTCCACAAATCAATTTCATCAATGAGGATCAACCTCCAACTCTGGAGTCTATAAAGTCTGACAGCTACTAACTGATATTCACATGTCGGTTTATTCATTTACATGTTTATTTATCCTTGTACCATAGCCATAATGGCCATCATTGTGTTTGTGTGGGTGTGTGAGTGTGTGTGGGTGGAAGAGTGTGTGTGGGTGTTTGAGTGTGGGTGGGTGGAAAAGTGTGTGTGTATGGGTGGAAGAGTGTGTGTGTGTGTGTGTGGGTGTGAGTGTGGGTGGAAGAGTGTGTGAGTGTGTGGGTATGAGTGTGGGTGGAAGAGTGTGTGAGTGTGTGGATGTGAGTGTGGGTGGAAGAGTGTGTGAGTGTGTGGGTGTGGGTGGGTGGAAGAGTGTGTGTGGGTGGAAGAGTGTGTGTGGGTGTGTGAGTGTGGGTGGAAGAGTGTGTGCGTGTGTGGGTGTGAGTGTGGGTGGAAGAATGTGTGAGTGTGTGGGTGTGGGTGGGTGGAAGAGTGTGTGTGGGTGTGTGAGTGTGGGTGGAAGAGTGTGTGCGTGTGTGTGGGTGGAAGAGTGTGTGTGGGTGGAAGAGTGTGTGAGTGTGGTAGAGTGTGTGTGGGTGTGTGTGTGTGGGTGGAAGAGTGTGTGTGGGTGTGTGTGTGTGGGTGGAAGAGTGTGTGTGGGTGTGTGTGTGTGGGTGGAAGAGTGTTTGTGTGAGTGTGGTAGAGTGTGTGTGGGTGTGTGTGTGTGGGTGGAAGAGTGTGTGTGTGGGTGTGAGTGTGGGTGGAAGAGTGTGTGAGTGTGGGTGGAAGAGTATGTGTGGGAGGGTCATTGTTATTCTTGTTAGTCAGAGGACCTCCAGGAAACAGCATATACTGACTGCAACCCTAAAGCTCTCTCTGTGTGTGGGTGTTGGGCTTGGTGTGTGTGTGTCTCTCTGTGTGTGGGTGTTGGGCTTGGTGTGTATGTGTCTCTCTGTGTGTGGGTGTTGGGCTTGGTGTGTATGTGTCTCTCTGTGTCTCTATGCCTGCACCAACAGCAGGGGGCGAGGCGGCAGAGCTGTAGCCCTGTAGCTGTGGCTGGTCTGTGGGGATGGGAGCTGAGGCTGTGGGTGTCTGCAGGCCCTGTCTGTGTGTGTGGAGCTGGGGGAGAGAGGAGGCCTGTGCTAGCTGCATAATACATGCGCTCCTGCGGCACTCTTTAAGTATAATTACACTCATCACAGCCAGGAAGGCCCGTCTCGCCCACTGACTCTTAGCTGAAACAAAGGCTCAACACAAAACACACCCACAGCCCGCTTCTCTGGCCACGTTACTGTACACCCACCATGGTATACACCATAGTGTGAGTTTATTAACCAAGTTGTATATTGGTCATTTTGGTCACTTTGGTCATTCAACTGCTGGAAAGGGCCTGGCATGGCTCAGGTTGCTTCACCATTTCTGAGCTGGGCTGCTCTTTTTAACAGAGCTCCTCTACTCATGCCTTCTATATGCCAGCAGGAAGGACGGAAGGAAGGGAGGTATTTCATCCATGCACACTAGTTTAGGGCTCTGAACTTTCAATGCAGTTGAAGGAGAGGCTACTTAACTTTGTCTTTGATTCATTCTCCTGAACTAATTAATGAATGAATTGTCATCGTCATTCATTTCCACATCTCACTGCTCAAAGGTCACACAGAACAGTGTGTCATTTGGCAAACCATGCCTGACTCCTGGATCCCTCCCCAGCTCCGCTCTCAAATTCAGCTCCACGCTCCAACGTCCGCCCCTCTCCGCCCCCCTGTCCGTGCCTCTGATCCCCCTGCACCCCTGTGTCTCTGGGAAAAGGTCAAGGTTGTGTGTGAGCTGTTGGCTCTGTGTCCAGGCTGAGTGTGTGTGGTGAGCATACAGCCATAGGGGGAGCCCCAGAGTGGGCGGTGGGTACACCTGTTCCTGCTCTGGAGATGAGAGGGGAGGGAGCTGTGACAGAGACATGGGGCTCTGCTGCCTCACACCACCATGTTGCTACAACGGCATACAGAGGATCAGATCTGGAGGAAAGAGACATTCACACACTCATACGGTGAGACAGAGCAGCGGAAAGTAATTGCTACAAATGAGCAGTTGGAAGCTGCCTGTTTATGTACATGTTCCTGTACGTATGTTGCTGTATGCATCTGTGCACTTAAACCCAGCTGGCATCGCTCTATAGGAGCGGCAACACCACACACACACACACACACACACACACACACACACACACACACACACACACACACACACACACACACACACACACACACACACACACACACACACACACACACACACACACAAGCAAGCAAATAGTCGTTGTTTTCCTCCATTGGGTCATTATTTCTCCAGTGGGTTTATCATGTGGTGTACAGTATTTTTGGGGTGTTAATCTCTCAGCGTTTGATTACTTCCAGCTATTTAAACAGAAAGTCTGCCAATACCAAGCAGCTGACGGTCACTGGGACGGCACACTGAGGTGGCACAATGTAGCCCTCTGCCATTCTACTTCCTCTCTGAGACACTGTGCCAAACAGGCTCAGTCATCACACACATATACATGCACACACGCACACACACTCACACATGCACACACACATTCATACACACACACACACACACACACACACACACACACACACACACACACACACACACACACACACACACACTCACACACACACACACACTCACACTCACACTCACACTCACACTCACACTCACACTCACCACAACACAACACAACACAACACACACACACACATACTCCTGTCCAACAGAACTATCCTCTCTCCAGCCCTTGTTCTAGTTCTGATTTATTGTAAATAGTTGATCTGTGTTTTTCACATGCTTTTCAACCAGTTTTAAAGAGATTACCTGTGTTTTTCACATACTGTTCAACCAGTTTTAAAGAGATTACCTGTGTTTTTCACATGCTGTTCAACCAGTTTTAAAGAGATTACCTGTGTTTTTCACATGCTGTTCAACCAGTTTTAAAGAGATTACCTGTGTTTTTCACATGCTGTTCAACCAGTTTTAAAGAGATTACCTGTGTTTTTCACATGCTGTTCAACCAGTTTTAAAGAGATTACCTGTGTTTTTCACATGCTGTTCAACCAGTTTTAAAGAGATGACCTGTGTTTTTCACATGCTGTTCAACCAGTTTTAAAGAGATTACCTGTGTTTTTCACATGCTGTTCAACCAGTTCTCTGTAAAACTAGACATTTAAAAAAAGAATGCTGTATAACTTTATCTGTATCATCGTTCACTCTGCTGTAGACGTTAGGTTAATGACATATTTCAGCCCAGTTCAGCTCCAGTCTTCAGGGATCCGTGTTGTGATTGGGTTGAGTGGGATGGAGTGGTTCTATTCCTGGTTGGAGGACTGGCCTGTTCTCACCTCCCCCTCTCTCACACACACCGCTGGAGGCCAGGGAGAAGGAGGAACGCTGGGCTCCGTGGTTGCATGGCTCCCTGACTCCCTGCTTGGGGCTGAAAATGGCTGAGATCAGCATCCCTTTCCTGGGCCGTATTAGTGCGGAGTAAAGGAAAGGAGCGCAGTGGAAAAATTGCTTATAGATTTATTTCTTCAGAAATTGGAATCGGCTGAAATGTTTTGTTGTTTCTTTTCTCCTTCAGTAAGTTCCATGCTCCCTATGAATTTTGAGCAGGGGGCTCAAAGAATCCTTAAGTGGCGTACCGTATGATACTAAAAGGGGTGTGAGATGGCGGAAGCCAGATTTGAAGGGGACAATGATAAATGTCACAGATGACAATGAGAGTGTCACAGTTTCCTCAGTCCATGAGCTGCCCTGCTCCACGCTCAGGTCTCAATCCCATGACAAGTGGTTCAACCTTCACATCCGAATCCTGCTACACATGAAACAACATGCATCTACTTGTCGTGCCTGGCTTTGACATACAGACAGACATACAGACAGGAAGGATGTCCTTAGCCCAAGGCCAAGCCTCTGGATCAGGCTGACAGAGGACGTGGTGATGATGAGGGAGAATAGAGTACAGGCCATCAGGATCCATCCTGAGGACCGCCTGCTTGCCTGCCTGTTTCTGTTATCCCAGCTAGCTCACTGACTGGCTGAATGACTGTCTTGACTGGCTGACAGTAGTGGCTGAGCCTCAACATATGAAAGGAGAGAGATGCTGAGAGTGACCAAAACTGACCTTCAACAAACACCTCTGTCCTCCCCTCATCTTAAACCAGTGTATGATTGTGTGCATGCCTCAACAGCACACTGAGAGAGATGACTCAGAGACTGAAACAGATGGAGGAGTCTGGTTTATGAGTCTGGTTTATGAAGGTGAGAGTGTTTAGGATGGAAGTGTGTTCTTACTCTCAGTAAGGATCATTTAGGAGGCAGAGGCCATGGAGGAATGTTTTAACACATAAAGCATAAGACAGGAGGGATCCTTAAATAAGCATTTATTGTGGCTAATTGCCTGAGCGCTGAGCTTTGCGATAAGTCCATAGCTTTGATTTTCACCTCTCCATTTGAAGGTGCTGGAGTTGGAGGTACAAACACACCTTCTTTACTTTTTGCTTACTAGTGTTTTGTATCTGGGTGATACAAATGGAATAATTGATGGTGGAAAATTGTTTTGCAAATTATTATTGGTATTATCTGCATTGCAAGAGATGCTGATTATGCCGCATCCATTCCCTGAGGAGAAAAGACACGGTGTGTCTGTAGCTGTTGGTGTCTGAGGAGAAAAGACACGGTGTGTCTGTAGCTGTTGGTGTCTGAGGAGAAAAGACACGGTGTGTCTGTAGCTGTTGGTGTCTGAGGAGAAAAGACACAGTGTCTCTGTAGCTGTTGGTGTCTGAGGAGAAAAGACACGGTGTCTCTGTAGCTGTTGGTGTCTGAGGAGAAAAGACACGGTGTGTCTGTGGCTGTTGGTGTCTGAGGAGAAAAGACACGGTGTGTCTGTGGCTGTTGGTGTCTGAGGAGAAAAGACACGGTGTGTCTGTAGCTGTTGGTGTCTGAGGAGAAAAGACACGGTGTGTCTGTGGCTGTTGGTGTCTGAGGAGAAAAGACACGGTGTGTCTGTAGCTGTTGGTGTCTGAGGAGAAAAGACACGGTGTCTCTGTAGCTGTTGGTGTCTGAGGAGAAAAGACACGGTGTCTCTGTAGCTGTTGGTGTCTGAGGAGAAAAGACACGGTGTGTCTGTAGCTGTTGGTGTCTGAGGAGAAAAGACACGGTGTGTCTGTAGCTGTTGGTGTCTGAGGAGAAAAGACACGGTGTGTCTGTAGCTGTTGGTGTCTGAGGAGAAAAGACACGGTGTGTCTGTAGCTGTTGGTGTCTGAGGAGAAAAGACACGGTGTCTCTGTAGCTGTTGGTGTCTGAGGAGAAAAGACACGGTGTCTCTGTAGCTGTTGGTGTCTGAGGAGAAAAGACACGGTGTGTCTGTGGCTGTTGGTGTCTGAGGAGAAAAGACACGGTGTGTCTGTGGCTGTTGGTGTCTGAGGAGAAAAGACACGGTGTGTCTGTAGCTGTTGGTGTCTGAGGAGAAAAGACACGGTGTGTCTGTAGCTGTTGGTGTCTGAGGAGAAAAGACACGGTGTCTCTGTAGCTGTTGGTGTCTGAGGAGAAAAGACACGGTGTGTCTGTAGCTGTTGGTGTCTGAGGAGAAAAGACACGGTGTGTCTGTAGCTGTTGGTGTCTGAGGAGAAAAGACACGGTGTGTCTGTAGCTGTTGGTGTCTGAGGAGGAAAGACACGGTGTGTCTGTAGCTGTTGGTGTCTGAGGAGGTTTACTCAGCCCTTTCTGTTATGGTATTTGTCATATTTTGTAAAGAAATGCCTTCTAAATAATGACACCCTATTAATGCGGCACTTTAGCAGTAATAAAACCTGCTATCAGAAATACAAAGGGCCACCAGCGTCACTTAATTAATCTTAATTGCTTTTAAACGAGCCAGCCTGCAGAATCGCCTCGTTTCTCTGAATTACTTTTCCTCCTACAAAATTGCACACACCAATTTTTTCCCCCTGTCTTTCATAGCGTGATGAAATGTGTTCTGCACCACTATCTATCCCTTATCCCCTCTGTTCCACCACACAGTGGTGAGGAAAACCTTTTGGAGGCTGCCAGTACAACCCAGTCATCTGCAGGCTGCTTATTTGCTGTTGTCGGAGGAGGATGAGTAATGACTGAGCCACTGTCCTTATCACCGGTCCACACACACTTCCATTCCTGCCTGCTTCCTCCCTGCGCCACGCGCTTAATTGCCCCCCTTCCCATCCCCACCCACAGCATCGGTTCCTGATATCTGCTTGTGTTACACATTCCTGGATAGAGGCACTCTGTCCATTAGTGCCACAGCAGCCTGCCTGGGACAGGATTTACTGCTCTGCCACAGCAGCCTGCCTGGGACAGGATTTACTGCTCTGCCACAGATGCCTGCCTGGGACAGGATTTACTGCTCTGCCACAGCAGCCTGCCTGGGACAGGATTTACGGCTCTGCCACAGCAGCCTGCCTGGGACAGGATTTACGGCTCTGCCACAGCAGCCTGCCTTGGACAGGATTTACGGCTCTGCCACAGCAGCCTGCCTGGGACAGGATTTACGGCTCTGCCACAGCAGCCTGCCTGGGACAGGATTTACGGCTCTGCCACAGCAGCCTGCCTGGGACAGGATTTACTGCTCTGCCACAGATGCCTGCCTGGGACAGGATTTACTGCTCTGCCACAGATGCCTGCCTGGGACAGGATTTACTGCTCTGCCACAGATGCCTGCCTGGGACAGGATTTACTGCTCTGCCACAGATGCCTGCCTGGGACAGGATTTACTGCTCTGCCACAGATGCCTGCCTGGGACAGGATTTACTGCTCTGCCACAGCAGCCTGCCTGGGACAGGATTTACGGCTCTGCCACAGCAGCCTGCCTGGGACAGGATTTACGGCTCTGCCACAGCAGCCTGCCTGGGACAGGATTTACGGCTCTGCCACAGCAGCCTGCCTGGGACAGGATTTACTGCTCTGCCACAGCAGCCTGCCTGGGACAGGATTTACTGCTCTGCCACAGCAGCCTGCCTGGGACAGGATTTACGGCTCTGCCACAGCAGCCTGCCTGGGACAGGATTTACGGCTCTGCCACAGCAGCCTGCCTGGGACAGGATTTACGGCTCTGCCACAGCAGCCTGCCTGGGACAGGATTTACTGCTCTGCCACAGATGCCTGCCTGGGACAGGATTTACGGCTCTGCCACAGCAGCCTGCCTGGGACAGGATTTACTGCTCTGCCACAGATGCCTGCCTGGGACAGGATTTACGGCTCTGCCACAGCAGCCTGCCTGGGACAGGATTTACTGCTCTGCCACAGATGCCTGCCTGGGACAGGATTTACTGCTCTGCCACAGATGCCTGCCTGGGACAGGATTTACTGCTCTGCCACAGCAGCCTGCCTGGGACAGGATTTACGGCTCTGCCACAGCAGCCTGCCTGGGACAGGATTTACGGCTCTGCCACAGCACAGAGAGGTTGGAACTGGAAGACTGGGAATCAGGAATCAGAAATCCCCCCCCCCCCCCCTGGTGGTGTTATCCATCCTCCCTGTTTTTGGGACTGAGGGGTAGTGAGCGCTTTTATCTGCCTGGCCTTTTTATGAAGCATAGAAAGAGGGCTGTGTTATATGCTGTATGCTTCAAGGGAAGGGAGTGGTCCTATCTGCCTGGGATGTTTAGGAAAGACAGCTCCCCAGCACTCGAAGACACAGAGCAGAACATAAATAAGAGCAGAAGGCAGTGGGGGCTTCCTAAACCATGCCCCGCCGAGCCAGACAGACAGTACCAGGTCTGGGGTCACTATAAGGTGAATGGCCTTTCATACATGTTCCATATTTAAACATGCACAGGGGGACGGCACATGGCCTGCCTGTCTAAGGCTCGCTGTGTGGCATCCCTCTCACAGGGCCTTTTGTCTGGTTCAAACCACACACACACACACACACACACACACACACACACACACACACACACACACACACACACACACACTGGAGCTAAAAGGCAGGTGGAGTGGACAGTCATGTTTACATACGCTCTCTAAGGACAGTCATGTTTACATACGCTCTCTAAGGACAGTCACAATGGACCTCACCCTTGTTTAGGGAGTCTGTGAAAGACTCCTTTGTGTTAGTGAATAAACAGCTGATGAATATCTAATGACTACAAGGTATGCTTCTGTGTATCTTCAATGACTTTTAGTTGGTGCATCCCAGTGGAATGGTGGATAGGAGACGGTTTCTATTCTATCAGAGAATAACCCCACAGTAGCTGTTCCCAGCCTGTCTCTCTCCTGGGCAACATTACTCTGGCCTATCTCTGTCCTGGGCAACATTACTCTGGCCTGTCTCTCTCCTGGGCAACATGACTCTGGCCTGTCTCTCTCCTGGGCAACATGACTCTGGCCTGTCTCTCTCCTGGGCAACATGACTCTGGCCTGTCTCTCTCCTGGGCAACATGACTCTGGCCTGTCTCTCTCCTGGGCAACATGACTCTGGCCTGTCTCTCTCCTGGGCAACATGACTCTGGCCTGTCTCTCTCCTGGGCAACATGACTCTGACCTGTCTCTCTCCTGGGCAACATGACTCTGGCCTGTCTCTCTCCTGGGCAACATGACTCTGACCTGTCTCTCTCCTGGGCAACATGACTCTGACCTGACTCTCTCCTGGGCAACATGACTCTGACCTGTCTCTCTCCTGGGCAACATGACTCTGACCTGTCTCTCTCCTGGGCAATGTGACTCTGGCCTGTCTCTCTCCTGGGCAATGTGACTCTGACCTGACTCTCTCCTGGGCAACATGACTCTGACCTGTCTCTCTCCTTGGCAACATGTCTCTGGCCTGTCTCTCTCCTGGGCAATGTGACTCTGACCTGACTCTCTCCTGGGCAACATGACTCTGACCTGTCTCTCTCCTGGGCAACATGACTCTGGTCTGTCTCTCTCCTGGGCAACATGACTCTGGCCTGTCTCTCTCCTGGGCAACTTGACTCTGACCTGTCTCTCTCCTGGGCAACATGACTCTGACCTGACTCTCTGCTGGGCAACATGACTCTGGCCTGTCTCTCTCCTGGGCAATGTGACTCTGACCTGACTCTCTCCTGGGCAACATGACTCTGGTCTGTCTCTCTCCTGGGCAACATGACTCTGACCTGACTCTCTCCTGGGCAACATGACTCTGACCTGACTCTCTGCTGGGCAACATGACTCTGGCCTGTCTCTCTCCTGGGCAACATGACACTGGTCTGTCTCTCTCCTGGGCAACATGACTCTGGCCTGTCTCTCTCCTGGGCAACATGACTCTGACCTGTCTCTCTCCTGGGCAACATGACTCTGGTCTGTCTCTCTCCTGGGCAACATGACTCTGACCTGTCTCTCTCCTGGGCAACATGACTCTGACCTGTCTCTCTCCTGGGCAACATGACTCTGGCCTGTCTCTCTCCTGGGCAACATGACTTTGACCTGACTCTCTCCTGGGCAACATGACTTTGACCTGTCTCTCTGCTGGGCAACATGACTCTGGCCTGTCTCTCTCCTGGGCAACATGACACTGGTCTGTCTCTCTCCTGGGCAACATGACTCTGGCCTGTCTCTCTCCTGGGCAACATGACTTTGACCTGACTCTCTCCTGGGCAACATGACTCTGGCCTGTCTCTCTCCTGGGCAACATGACTCTGGCCTGTCTCTCTCCTGGGCAACATGACTCTGACCTGTCTCTCTCCTTGGCAACATGACTCTGACCTGTCTCTCTCCTTGGCAACATGACTCTGACCTGTCTCTCTCCTGGGCAACATTACTCTGGCTGGACAGATTCTGAAAAGTAATTGAGGCAGCATTTAAAGGCCAGCAGTGGTATATTTCTCAAGGAGCAGCTCCTCCTGTGACAGGCCTGTAATAGTCCTGTCTCTACTCTTCTCTCTGTCAGGCAACAGAAGGCCAGGGGAGTGGGTTGGAGCTGGGGCCCAATCCATCCTCAACCTAAGTCTGGACTAGAAATCGCTCTCTCTTCCTCTCCCTCTTTATATCTCTCTCCCTCTCCCTCTCCCTCTCCCACTCCCACTCCCACTCCCACTCCCACTCCCACTCCCACTCCCACTCCCACTCCCTCTCCCTCTCCCTCTCCCTCTCCCACTCCCACTCCCACTCCCTCTCCCTCTCTATATCTCTCTCCCTCTCCCTCTCCCTCTCCCTCTCCCTCTCCCTCTCCCACTCCCACTCCCTCTCCCTCTTTATATCTCTCCCTCTCCCTCTCCCTCTCCCTCTCCCTCTCTATATCTCTCTCCATATCTCTCTCCCTCTGGAGGACATAATTGCAGCACAAAGAGATTGTTTCTGGGCCCATTATCACAATGTGGTAATGGAGAACCGGGATGGGTTTGTGTGTCTGTGGTGTGTGTGACTGTGTCTGTGTCTGTGTGTGTGTGTGTCTGTGTGTCCTGTCTGTCTGTCTGTTTCTATGTATGTGTGGGTGTGTTGATGGGAATTCTATTTGTCTGCCTTGAGAAATGCACAACCTCCAGTTTATTCGCCCTCTCTTACTCCTAATGCCTTTCCTATCCGCTATCCCAAATGTCATGATGGGAGAAAATATATGTAGCGGATCCTGTCTTCACTCTCCTCCTTCTCCGAGGGATACTACACAAAGGAGAGAGAGAGAGAGAGAGAGAGAGAGAGAGAGAGAGAGAGAGAGAGAGAGAGAGAGAGAGAGAGAGAGAGAGAGAGAGAGAGAGAGAGAGAGAGAGAGAGAGAGAGAGAGAGAGAGAGAGAGAGAGAGAGAGAGAGAGAGAGAGAGAGAGAGAGAGAGAGAGAGAGAGAGAGAGAGAGAGAGAGAGAGAGAGAGAGAGAGAGAGAGAGAGAGAGAGAGAGAGAGCTCCAAAGAACTCCAAATTGTTCTCCGTTTCGTGAGAGACTGATGGCATCAGCTCGTTCAAGCTGGCAGCATTCTTAAATATCAACAGTGGAAACACCACTAGCAGTAGCAACAGCAGAACAGGGCTATAAAATCATCAGCAATAGCAGCAGCAGCAGCTCTCGTGTCCATCTAAGAGTATCCATCCTGCCCAGCAGCCCAGGGCCAAGACCCCAGAGAGCACCTACCTCCATTAGGGCTCTAGCTGTAGACAGTAGCAGCAGCAGCCTCTGTCCAGCCTTCTAGTGTCAGTGGGTGCTAAGAGCCGCCAATTGGCAGCCGCCCTCCCGAGTGATAAATGTCCAGGGGCTCAGTTGGTGACGCTAGATTTTTCATCATTAATCCAGGCTATTATGAGGCTGTCTCCCCAGCATTGATCCACCTATCCAGCCCAGCTGACACAGCCCCTCTGGGGTGGACAGGGGGGTCACTCTAGGCTGAGAGAGAGAAGTGGAAGGAGAGAGACTGAGGGAGAGCGAGACTGAGGGAGAGCGAGACTGAGGGAGAGCGGTGGAGGGAGAGCGGTGGAGGGAGAGAGGGAGGGAGGGAGACAGAAGGAGCGAGAGAGGGAGGGAGAGAGGGAGGGAGAAAGATGGAGGGAGAGAGGTGGAGGGAGAGAAATGGAGAAAGAGAGACGGCGGGAGAAAGAGAGACGGAGGGAGAGAGAGAGATGGAGGGAGGGAGAGAGAGAGATGGAGGGAGGGAGAGAGAGATGGGGGGAGAGAGATAGATGGAGGGAGAGAGAGATGGAGGGAGAGTGAAATATGGAGGGAGAGAGAGAGATGGAGAGAGAGAGAGAGAGAGAGAGAGAGAGACAGAGGGAGGGAGAGAGAGATGGAGGGAGAGAGAGAGATGGAGGGAGAGAGAGAGAGAGATGGAGGGAGGGAGAGAGAGATAGAGATGGAGGGAGAGAGAGAGAAAGATGGAGGGTAAGAGATATTGAGAGCCAGAACCAGGCCAGTCCTGCCGGGTAGAAAGGCTCACATAAGCACATATGTTCGCAGGGGTTGCTATCTCATGCTTGCTAATGACCCCTCCATATCTATACAGTACACACACACACACACACACACACACACACACACACACACACACACACACACACACACACACACACACACACACACACACACACACACATGGAATGCTGCTCTGAAATGAACATGAGGGAGGCAGAGAGGCGATGTGTTAGGTGATCTGGGTCCGGAGGTCCAGGTGTTGGCTGATAGTGTTTATCTAAATGCAGAACCTTAGTTACAGTCACTCAGCTGGACGGGCAGGAGCACTGGCCTTCATCTAGCTACTGGTTTCAACCCTGCTACATTCACTCAGCCTTAAGGCTTGGACTAGCCAGATGTGTGAGAGTGTGTAACTCTGAGCCCACACACACATATACACACGTGTACACACACACCTGAGTGCACAAGTTGGTACCAATGCACAGTTATTGTCTTAATTCCATTGCCCACTTTCCCTCCATTTGTTCTAATTTACCCCTCCTGGCTGGCCGGCCCCAATTGAGATGGCCCTGCTGTTGCTCACTCCAATATCCCAGCGAATGAGTGGAATTGAAGGCATTACATCTCTCTGGGGAGAAGTGCAGAGCACAGAGATTTTCCCTCTTTTTACAATTGATATCAAATCGAGGAAAGGAAAGTCTGTCAACTGTGAAATGACTGATCATCGGGGCCTTTCTTTTTTCCTGCTAGCTGCGGGAGTGTGAGCAGGAGGGCTGAGGAGGGGAGGGCTGAGGAGGAGAGGATTGAGGTGGAAAGAAGGGTATTTGGCCCAGCATGTGTTCTATGCCCCCCATCCTTCTCCTCCTCTCATTGGCAGTTGGGGCCAATCTTGCCGTGGCTGATTACGTGTCCAGCTCCAGTGATGGAGGCAGGCCAGGAGATGGTCCATGGTCTCTGGGGGAGGGGGTCAGCCACCAGGCCAGGCTGACTGTGGGGATCCATGCCTGGGGTCACAGCGTTTAGGAGACCCCTTTTCTCCTAGACCACCAGGGGATGGCTCTCTGGTGGCCAAAATGAGTCCTACTGACAAATTGGCAGCACTAAACACACCAAAGATGGTAGTCTTATAAAAAAAAATATATACCTGGAACCAAAAGGGTTCTATTTATAACCAAAAAAAGGTTATTTGGCTGTCTCCATAGGAGAACCCTTTGAAGAACCCCTTTTGGTTCCAGTTTGAAACCCTTTTGGGTTCCATGTAGAACCCTTTCCACAGAGGGTTCTACATGGAACCCAAAATAGTTCTACCTGGAACCAAAAAGGGTTCTACCTGGAACCAAAAAGGGATATCCTACAGGGACAGCCGCAGAACCCTTTTGTTGTAAGTTGTATAATATGCTTCTAGTCCTTAGGAAACTATGCATTATTTCATTTTTTATGTATTATTTCTTACATTGTTAGCTCATAAAACCTTAAGTGTTATTACATATAGCCATGCAGAACTATTGGATATCAGAGAGACGTCAACTTACCAGCACAACCAGCACTACGACCAGGAATACGACTTTCCCAAAGCGGATCCTTTGTCTGCACCTCCCAGGGCATTCAAACTGATTCCAGAGGCCGACCCAAAACTACACCGCCGGAGGAGAGGGTGCCGGAGAGGTCTTCTAGTGAGGCTTCGGATTCGAGCACACCACCCACCGCTTCCGAGTATATTACTCGCTAATGTCCAGTCCCTGGTTAACAAAGTCGACGAAATTAGGGTAAGAGTTGCTTTCCAAAGAGATACACTGTTTCACAGAAAAATGGCTAGTTTGGGACATGCTGTTGGAGTCAGTACAGCCAACGGGATTTTCAGTGCATCGCGCCGACAGTAATAAACATCTCTCTGGAAAGAAGAAGGGTGGGGGTGTATGTTTCATGATTAACGACTCATGGTGTAGTTATAACAACATACACAAACTCAAGTCCTTTCGTTCACCTGACCTAGAGTTCCTCACAATCAAATGCCGACCGTATTATCTCCAAAGAGAACTCTCCACCATTATTGTCACAGCCGTGTATATCCCCCCGCAAGCGGATACCAAGACAGCCATCAAGGAACTACACTGGACTTTATGCAAACTGGAAACCATATATCCTGAGGCTGCATTTATTGTAGCTGGGGATTTTAACAAAGCTAATTTGAGAACGAGGCTACCTAAATTCTATCAGCATATCGATACGCTGACTCTGTGAGTGAGTTTATAAGGAAGTAAATAGGAGATGTTGTACCCACTGTGACTATTAAAACCTTCCCTAACCAGAAACCGTGGATTGATGGAAGCATTCGTGCAAAACTGAAAGCACGTACCACCGCATTTAATCATGGCAAGGCAACTGGAAATATGGACGAATACAAACAGTGTAGTTATTCCCTCCGTAAGGCAATCAAACAAGCAAAGTGTTAGTATAGAGACAAAGTGGAGTCACAATTCAATGGCTCAGACATGAGACGTATGTGGCAGGGTCTACAGACAGTCATGGATTACAAAAAGAAAACCAGCCCCGTCGCGGACATCGACGTCTTGCTTCCAGACAAATTAAGCAACTTCTTTGTGTGCTTTGAGGACAATACAGTGCCACCGACACGAACCGCTACAAAAGACTGTGGGCTCTCCTTCTCCGTGGCCGATGTGAGTAAAACATTTAAACATGTTAACCCTCGCAAGGCTGCCGGCCCAGAAGGCATCCCTAGCCGCATCCTCAGAGCATGCACAGGCTGGTGTTTTTACGGATATATTCAATCAATCCCTATCCCAGTCTGCTGCCCTCACATGCTTCAAGATGGCCACCATTGTTCCTGTTCCCAAGAAATCCAAGGTAACTGAACTAAATGACTATCGCCTCGTCGCACTCTCTTCTGTAAATCATGAAGTGCTTTGAGAGACTAGTCAAGGATTATATCATCTCCACCCTACCTGACACCCTAGACTCACTTCAATTTGCTTAACACCCTAATAGGTCCACAGACGATACAATCACCATCACACTGCACACTGCCCTATCCCATCTGGACAAGAGGAATACCTATGTAATAATGCTGTTCATTGACTACAGCTCAGCATTCAACACCATAGTACCCTCCAAACTCATCATTAAGCTTGAGTCCCTGGGTCTTGACCTCGCCCTGTGCAACTGGGTCCTGGACTTTCCAGGTGGTGAAGGTAGGAAACAACATCTCCACACTACTGATTCTCAACACTGGGGCCCCACAAGGGTGCGTTCTCAGCACCCTCCAGTACTCCTTGTTCACCCACTACTGCGTGGCCATGCGTGCCTCCAACTCAATCATCAAGTTTACAGACAACACAACAGTGGTAGGCTTGATTACCAACAACAACGAGACAGCCTACATGGAGGAGGTGAGGACCCTCAGATTGTAGTGTCAGTAAAATAACCTCTCACTCAATGTTAGCAAAACAAAAGAGATGATCGTGGACTTCAGGAAACAGCAAAGGGAGCACCCCCCTATCCACATCGACGGGACAGCAGTGGAGAAGGTGGAACGTTTTAAATTCCTTTGTGTATATATCACCTACAAACTGAAGTGGTCCACACACACAGACAGTGTGGTGAAGAAGGCACAACAGCTCCTCTTCAACCTCAGGAGGCTGAAAAAATGTGGCTTGTCACCGAAAACCCTCACAAACTTTTACAGGTGCACAATCCAGAGCATCCTGTCGGGCTGAATCACCGCCTGGTACTGCAACTGCATCGCCCACAACCGCAGGGCTCTCCAGAGGGTGGTGCGGTCTGCACAACGCATCACCGGGGGCAAACTACCTGCCCTCCAGGACACCTACAACACCCGATGTCACAGGAAGGCAAAAAATATAATCAAGGACAATAACCACTTGAGCCACTGCCTGTTCACCCTGCTTCCATCCAGAAGGCGAGGTCAGTACAGGTGCATCAAAGCTTGGACAGAGAGACTGAAAAACAGCTTCTATCTCAAGACTAGATTGTTAAATAGCCATCACTAGCACAGACAGGCGGCTGCCTGCAGCTGGGCAAGCGGTCACTGTCACTGTACCTATAGGACCTGGTCTGAGAGAAAACGTAGTTCCACCTGACACATCTCTACTGGACCTGAGATACAAGGACTGGCCTACACTCTTAGAAAAGGATACAAGGACTGGTCTACACTCTTAGAAAATGATACAAGGACTAGCCTACACTCTTAGAAAATGATACAAGGACTGGCCTACACTCTTAGAAAAGGATACAAGGACTGGCCTACACTTAGAAAAGGATACAAGGACTGGCCTACACTCTTAGAAAATGATACAAGGACTGGCCTACACTTAGAAAAGGATACAAGGACTGGCCTACACTCTTAGAAAAGGATACAAGGACTGGCCTACACTCTTAGAAAAGGATACAAGGACTGGCCTACACTCTTAGAAAAGGATACAAGGACTGGTCTACGCTCTTAGAAAAGGATACAAGGACTGGCCTACACTCTTAGAAAAGGATACAAGGACTGGCCTACACTCTTAGAAAAGGATACAAGGACTGGCCTACACTTAGAAAAGGATACAAGGACTGGCCTACACTCTTAGAAAAGGATACAAGGACTAGCCTACACTCTTAGAAAAGGATACAAGGACTGGCCTACACTCTTAGAAAAGGATACAAGGACTGGCCTACGCTCTTAGAAGATGATACAAGGACTGGCCTACACTCTTAGAAAAGGATACAAGGACTGGCCTACACTCTTAGAAAAGGATACAAGGACTGGCCTACACTCTTAGAAAAGGATACAAGGACTGGTCTACGCTCTTAGAAAATGATACAAGGACTGGCCTACACTTAGAAAAAAAGGTTCAAATGAAATCACATGTTATTGGTCACATACACATTGTTAGCAGATGTTATTGGTCACATACACATTGTTAGCAGATGTTATTGGTCACATACACATGGTTAGCAAATGTTATTGGTCACGTACACATTGTTAGCAGATGTTATTGGTCACATACACATGGTTAGCAGATGTTATTGGTCACGTACACATGGTTAGCAGATGTTATTGGTCACATACACATTGTTAGCAGATGTTATTGGTCACATACACATTGTTAGCAGATGTTATTGGTCACATACACATTGTTAGCAGATGTTATTGGTCACATACACATTGTTAGCAGATGTTATTGGTCACATACACATTGTTAGCAGATGTTATTGGTCACGTACACATGGTTAGCAGATGTTATTGGTCACGTACACATTGTTAGCAGATGTTATTGGTCACATACACATTGTTAGCAGATGTTATTGGTCACGTACACATGGTTAGCAGATGTTATTGGTCACATACACATGGTTAGCAGATGTTATTGGTCACGTACACATTGTTAGCAGATGTTATTGGTCACATACACATTGTTAGCAGATGTTATTGCGAGAGTAGTGAAATGCTTCTAGATCCGACAGTGTAGCAATATCTAATAGTTCATATCTAACAATTCCACAAAAAAACATAATATCTAACAAATTCCACAACAAAACCTCATACACACAATCTAGTAAAGGAATGGGATGAGAATATTTAAATATAAAATATATGGATGAGCAGTGACAGAGCGGCTAAGATGCAATAGATAGTAAAGAATAGATAGTGTAGTGTAGAGTATATACATGAGATAAGTAATGCGAGACGTGAACATTCTTAAAGTGACATTATTAAAGTGACTAGTGTTCCATTTATTAAAGTGGCCAATGATATCAAGACTGTAACAGCTGCAGAATGCTTATGTAGATTGTATGTGCAAGTGTGAGTGGGGGATCATGTGACAGAGGTAGAGGTGATGGTGGTGGTGAAGGGATAGAGGAGGGGGTCATGTGACAGGGGTAGAGGTGATGGTGAAGGGATAGAGGAGGGGGTCATGTGACAGGGGTAGAGGTGATGGTGAAGGGATGGAGGAGGGAGGTCGTGATGGAGGTAGAGGTGGTGGTGAAGGGATGGAGGAGGGGGGTCGTGATGGAGGTAGAGGCAGTGGTGAAGGGATGGAGGAGGGTGGTCATGTGACAGGGGTAGAGGTGGTGGTGAAGGGATGGAGGAGGGTGGTCATGTGACAGGGGTAGAGGTGGTGGTGAAGGGATTGAGGAGGATGGTCATGTGACAGGGGTAGAGGTGGTGGTGAAGGGATTGAGGAGGATGGTCATGTGACAGGGGTAGAGGTGGTGGTGAAGGGATGGAGGAGGGTGGTCATGTGACAGGGGTAGAGGTGGTGGTGAAGGGATTGAGGAGGATGGTCATGTGACAGGGGTAGAGGTGGTGGTGAAGGGATTGAGGAGGATGGTCATGTGACAGGGGTAGAGGTGGTGGTGAAGAGATGGAGGAGGGGGGTCAAAAACTGGCTAGTTATGTCACACATGCAGCTAACACAGACATATGGATATGTCTGCTCTACCCAAAATTACAACCAACTGATTGTAGCATTACCACAAAAATGGAAGAGGCAAGTTGAAGGGGAAAAAGTAAGGAACTTGTATGTCGGCCCTATATTAAAGAACATAAATGGTTAAAGCAAAGTGTGATAAATAAAAACATATACCAATTTCATTTAAGTACTACAAAACTGACAGCTGTGCCATATAAATTGCAAAATAGTTGGGAAGAGATTTTCGATGTACCCATTCCATGGCACATGGTGTATGAATTGATACGCAAAACAACGCCGGATTCAAAACTTCACATTTTTCAATTTAAATTACTATACAAAATTCTTGTAACCAATAGAATGTTATATATATGGGCATACAATCTTCCCAGCTCTGCATATTTTGCTGTGAGGAGGCAGAGTCATTAGATCATTTATTTTGGTATTGTCCATATGTAGCTCGTTTTTGGTCACAGGTCCAGGAATGGCTGAAGATTTACAACATTTGCCTAGAACTAACGCTGCAGATAGCAATACTGGGTGATTTGAAAAGCCATAGTCAATCAATCAATAATATAATCATTATTTTTGCAAAAATGTTTATTTTTAATTTACAATCTGTAGAAACTATGAGAATAGAAAGGTTCAGTACTTTTGTGAAGCATCACAGCACAGTTGAAAAATATATGGCAAATAGAAATCCAAAATGGATGGTGTTAAGAGATAGATGGGAGGGGTTGAATGGTGGAGCTGAAGGGTGGGACTAATAACAAGTTAACCAATGTAAAACACACGGGGTCTGTAAAATGTACAGTCGTGGCCAAAAGTTTTGAGAATGACACAAATATTAATTTCCACAAAGTTTGCTGCTTCAGTGGCTTTAGATATTTTTGTCAGATGTTACTATGGAATACTGAAGTATAATTACATGCTTCCCTTCCCCTGTCCCCCTGTCCCCCTTCCCCTGTCCCCCTTTTCCCTTCCCCTGTCCCCCTCTACCCTTCCCCTGTCCCCATTCCTCTGTCCCTGCTACCCTTCCCCAGCCCCCTTTACCTTTCCCCTGTCCCCCTCTACTACCCTTCCCCTGACCCCTCTAACCTACCCCTTGCCCTGCCCCTCTATTCTTCCCCTGCCCCCTTCTACCCTTACCCAGACCCCCTGTACCCTTCCCCTTCCCACCTCTACCAGCAGACATGCTCCTATCCCTCCCCGTGGTGATGAAGACATTAATGGATGTGGAGTGAGTTATTACTCTGCTGTTTCCCTAATTGAAAATGTAAATTGATCATCTAATTTACTCTGCTGTCATGGTGACAGGAAGTTACAGATGGTGTCAGGTTCTATTAAACACAACAATATGATTTTTTATTTGGAGAGAACTTAATGCAACAACGTACACAGAGAGGTGAGGGGGTTGGAGCACGTAAGTTAAATATATTTAGGAACTGGGTGGTTGGAGCCCTGAATGCTGATTGGCTGACAGCCGTGGTATATCAGACCGCATACCACGAGTATGATAAAACATTTATTTTTACTGCTCTAATTACATTGGTAGCCAGTTTATAATAGCAATAAGGCACCTCTGGGGTTTGGTATATGGCCAGTAGGGCTGTATCCAGGCAATCTGTGTTGCGTCATGCATAGCCATGATATATTGGTCATATACCACACCTCCTCGGGCCTTATTGCTTATATACTGTATATATATATACACTACTGTTCAAAAGTTTGGTGTCACTTAGAAATGTCCTTGTTTTTGAAAGAAAAGCAAATTTTTTGTCCATTAAAATAAAAATAACATCAAATTGATCAGAAATACAGTGTAGACATTGTTAATGTTGTAAATGACTATTGTAGCTGGAAACAGCTGATTTTTTAATGGAATATCTTCTGTACAGAGGCCCATTATCAACAACCATCACTATTTAATGAAGCTGCCAGTTGAGGACTTGTGAGTCGTCTGTTTCTCAAACTAGACACTCTAATGTACTTGCTCAGTGGTGCACCGGGGCCTCCCACTCCTCTTTCTATTCTGGTTAGAGCCAGTTTACGCTGTTCTGTGAAGGGAGTAGTACACATTGTTGTACGAGATCTTCAGTTTCTTGGCAATTTCTCGCATGGAATAGCCTTCATTTCTCAGAACAAGAATAGACTGACAAGTTTCTGTTCTTTGTTTCTAGCCGTTTGGAGCCTGTAATCGAACCCATAAATGCTGATGCTCCAGATACTCAGCTAGTCTAAAGAAGGCCTGTTTTATTGCTTCTTTAATCAGAACGACAGTTTTCAGCTGTGCTAACATAATTGCAAAAAGGGTTTTCTAATGATCAATTAGCATTTTAAAATGATAAACTCGGATTAGCTAACACAACGTGCCATTGGAACACAGGAGGGATGGTTGCTGATAATGGGCCTCTGTACGCCTATGTAGATATTCCATAAAAAATCTGACGTTTACGTTTCCAGCTACAATAGTCATTTACAACATCCCCCTCCCTTCCCATCCTCCTCCCTTAACACCCCCTCCCATCTCATCTCATCCCCTTCCCTTCCCACCCCCCTCCCCATCCCCTTCCATCTCATCCCCCTCCCCATCTCATCCCCTTCCATCTCATCCTCCTCCCATCTCATCCCCCTCCCCATCTCATCCCCCTCCCCATCTCATCCTCCTCCCATCTCATCCCCCTCCCCATCTCATCCCCCTCCCCATCTCATCCCCCTTCCATCTCATCCCCCTCCCCATCTCATCCCCCTCCCCATCTCATCCCCTTCCATCTCATCCCCTTCCATCTCATCCCCCTCCCATCTCATCCCCCTCCCATCTCATCCCCTTCCATCTCATCCCCCTCCCCATCTCATCCCCTTCCATCTCATCCCCTTCCATCTCATCCCCTTCCATCTCATCCCCCTCCCATCTCATCCCCTTCCATCTCATCCCCCTCCCATCTCGCCCCCCTCCCATCTCATCCCCCTCCCATCTCATCCCCCTCCCATCTCGCCCCCCTCCCATCTCATCCCCCTCCCATCTCATCCCCCTCCCATCTCACCCCCTCCCATCTCGCCCCCCTCCCATCTCATCCCCCTCCCCATCTCATCCCCCTCCCCATCTCACCCCCTCCCATCTCATCCCCCTCCCCAAAAATATCCAAAGGATTTGATTTAACCCGCTGTAATAGGATAGATGTCACTGTTTTCATGGATCAATTGTCCACATTAGTATTCCTCCTACCGTGCCTGTATCTCCCAGAGTCTCTCTAATTGTTTTTCTCTAATAGTATATATAAACTATTTTCTGGTGGTTCTAATGTGTTGTTGGTAATCAGTGTGTCCGTCTCTATTGATAGCCAACACAGGCCGCATCCTCCCTCTAAATGTGATCCGGGTGTCATGATCCAGGGGAGACTCCTATTAAAACAATGTTTTGTGATTGGGTGTCTCGCTCTGCCAGTGAAAGGAGATTGATTTCCATTTAGCCTCCATACATCTGACATGTTTTTAGGCAGCTCAGCTCTCTCCATTCCAGCTCCTCCTTTTGGTTTCCTGTTGAAATATTCAGGAGCTCTTTGTGTTATTCCCTCTGTCCCTCTTTCTCCCTGTCAAAATATTTTCCTACAATTTTAAATTGTTATGTGTGTGTGTGTGTGTGTGTGTGTGTGTGTGTGTGTGTGTGTGTGTGTGTGTGTGTGTGTGTGTGTGTGTGTGTGTGTGTGTGTGTGTGTGTGTGAGGTATGTATGTGCGCGTGCCTGTGTGTGTTTGTGTTCTGGCGATGTCGAGCGGATGCCGATGTCATGTTGTTGTCTGTCAGTGTTGCAGGCCAAGCGGAGAGATGGAGGGAGAGCACATGAAAAATATATAATGATCAGACCGCCACAGTGCACACAAAGGCCTAATTGGAGAGAGGGGTCTTCCCCTGTTTGTGTGCAGAGAGTCTGGGGAGAGGGCTAGCATCCTGGAGACTCTATTACGTGCCCTAATTTGTTTTATCTTATTTACCCAGAAGCCTGCTCTGGTTTATGTACACAGACTCCATCTGGCTGGGGTTTGTTTTTGTTGAATAAGTAATAACAGCATGTACTGTAGTCTGAATCCAATAATTCAATATCATCAATGAAAAGCAGTATTGGAATTGTCTGTGTGCCGTAACTCTGTGACCATGTGAATGTGACTGTGACTTTGTGACTATGTCATGTGACTATGGTTGCGGTCCAAACACTTAAAAGACACACCCTCGTCCACTTACCCTCGCCTTATGCCTTTGAGGGATTTCCCATCGCCATCTTGGAGGGCGGTCCAAATGATTAGCCAAGCAAGGAAAGTTTGCAGTGTAAGGCCCTCAGCCCTCGTTTATAGTCGGCTTTGCGAATGTACAATTATGTTCACACCAAACCCTGAAACTCCCCATAATTCAATTCACCACCATTGTACACCCGCTAAGAAAAGTCAGCGAAAACTTTAAAACAATGGAGAAGTCAACATGCAAGTGTAAGTAAAAATGAATGTAAATAAGTTAGAAATTGTGCTACTAATGCACATGATGGCACAAACACGTCTTGTAAAAGGTAAATATGTTTTTGTTTGGAAATTGTATAAATAATACATTTTCCTTCTTCTTCAGTTCCAGCTAGGCAGGCTAACGTTAGTTAGCTAATTCATATACTAGCTATCATACAGTAGGCATATTTTAATAATTATATATCTAATATAAGTAGACATGCAGTCATAATTGACTGTAATGCATATAAAGCACCCACTGTGGCTGAAAACACAATCATCGCGGGATGAACGAGTGGCGAATCTCCGGCTAAGGGTGGTCGTTTTAAGAGAAGCTTGGGAAAGCTCCTTTTCACCCAAACATAATTATAAAAATGCAACCAGAACCAGTCAAAAGTAAATACATCAAAGGCACTTGTTTCATTTGGACCTGTGTAAATATCTGTACACATGAAAGCCTCCTGGTCAAAACGACCCACAACATCATGTTTGTATACAAAATGTACGCAGACATTCCACAACACATCAGTTTGTCCACATTTTGAAGTTAGGTTCAACATTTTCCTCCCCTAAATGAGGAAAAGTTATTTACTTTCATGGAGAAAAAGTGAGGTTAACTAGTATTTTAAACAACTCAAAAGTGGAATTGGGTTCAATTGACCCGCAACATAATAGGAGGGTTAAAAATCATTCCTTTCTCCCTCGCCTCTCGCCCAGCAAGTGTATACCCTTCAGACGTTACGTCATCAGAAGTGTCCACTTAATTCGAGGGCTGAGGGGATAGTGTTAGGCAGCCGATGAGTGCTGTGTAACAGTAGGTCAGTTTGTTGTTTGTGTTTGTATAATAATGTGTATACTACATTATTTATTTAGCATTTGATTCTAATTGAGGTGCTGTCTAAAGGGGTTTAAATATAGGGGCCAGGAGGAGAGAAGGGAATCTCACCACCTCCTCCTCCTCCTCACCACTCTCAGACCTATTATAGTCATCTGGACATAACTGGCCGTCCACACACTGCCTACTTTCAAAACAATCATATCATTTGATAACCCCCCCCCCCCCCCCCCCCAAAGAAAAAAATTCAATTAGAGGCAGTAAAGATCTCTGGAGCAAAGGAGAGAACATTAGCATCTCCCACTCCTCCTGAGAACAGACAGATTAATGACAGTCGGTGGATAATGCCCTCAGTCGTATGTGCAGCACAATTGAATTCCTGTGTGTCGTCGTTAAGTGGAGCCAGGCCATTATGCAATAGGAGGCCTCTGATTCCACCGGATGGAATTCCACAACCAATTTCTCACTGACTCACATTCAAATTCGAAATGCAAATTAAAAATGGCACTTAATTGACACAGCGAGCAAGCTGTGTTAGGAAACAAAGATAGTGTCAGAAGAGAGAGACAGAGGGGGAAGAGAGAGACAGACAGAGGGGGAAGAGAGAGACAGACAGAGGGGGAAGAGAGAGACAGACAGAGGGGGAAGAGAGAGAGAGACAGAGGGGGAAGAGAGAGAGAGACAGAGGGGGAAGAGAGAGAGAGACAGAGGGGGAAGAGAGAGAGAGACAGAGGGGGGAGAGAGAGACAGAGGGGGAAGAGAGCGAGAGACAGAGGGGGAAGAGAGAGAGAGACAGAGGGGGAAGAGAGAGAGAGACAGAGGGGGAAAAGAGAGAGAGACAGAGGGGGGAGAGAGAGACAGAGGGGGAAGAGAGCGAGAGACAGAGAGGGGGAGCGAGAGACAGAGGGGGGGAGAGAGAAAGAAAGAATATGCCTGATCTCGGAAGCTAAGCAGGGTCAGGTATGGTTAGTTCTTGGTTGGGAGACTGCTTAGGAATACCAGGTGCTGGAAGCTTCTTTCCTAAAGAGTATACTCTTATAAATAATATAATAATATAATGGACATTTTAACATGGAATGGCTAGTCCACTTCCTCAAAGTGTTTTGAGGTACATGCACTTGAAATAGTCTATCCAACTAGAGAGAGAGAGAGGTGTCCAACTAGAGAGAGAGAGGTGTCCAACTAGAGAGAGAGAGGTGTCCAACTAGAGAGAGGTCAGCCAGTAGAAGAGCCAGGAAGATTTACTGTATATAGGCTGGTTGAGGGGGCCAGCACTGTTGGGGAAATAAGTGCTTTTACATAATGCAATACTGTGGGCTGAGAGTGAAACTTCCTCCCATGCACTGTGCCCATTCACAGTTTAGATCTATTAACTAGTGCCACCATGCACCGAGTCAGGGCAAGCCCAGGCCAGCTCGCTCACAGTTGCACCAGTCAAGACTTCAGCATAGTGCCACATGTGTTGGAAGTGGAGGTGCTGAAAGTGCAGTAATGACAGAGTATGAAGTGGCATTGGGTCCATATGTTTTAACAAGAGTAGAGATTTTCTTGTGCCAGGGTAAGAGAGGGGGTGTTCTTACTCCTGCTTTGGTCTTAACTAAAGACTATCTTCAATATGCTCTAAGTGGCTGATGTCTGGACTGGCCTCTTCTCTATTCGTACTGCCGGTGGGCTGGAACCATGGTGTGGGGCGAGGGACACTGGGCGGTCACCAGAAATGATTGAGTGTAGCTGACTGTGGACTGTCCAGGGCTCCTTGGGGTGTCTGGTCCCTCCAAGGACTTAATGTCATGGTTTATACCCCGTCATAAATTCAGCTGAATGATGGCCCTGATTCATATTCCATTTTATTTTATTTTTTTCATTCTCTTTTGGTGATGAAGTCTTGTCCATCTCAAGGTCACAGACATACTGATTACCTTCTATATCCCTCCCCTCCTTCATCCGTCTGCTCATCCCCCTGTCTTTATCTCCCTCGCACTTCTCCTCTTCATCATCTCTCTCTTCTCCTTCCACATGAGTGGCTGTTTTACAACATCCTCTTGTCTTTGTCCTGTTTCAGCTGTCGTCCTCCACTCTATGTGCAGACGATGGCACGTAGAACTGTAGAATGATATGAGAGGGGCATATTTCAGCTCGCATTGGTCCTCAACGGACCTGCGTTATGGACAGCCCTCCCAGTAACTGTGCCTGAGGTCCCAATGACTAGCTCTCCAGAGGGGCTTTAGAGATGTAAGTGCATTGGCCACCCCAAAGAGAGGACAAATGACATGAACAAAAGGTTAAGAAAGCAGCATTTCCATCCCCCTCATGTCGGTGGGGTGTGAGACGAGGGGTGTGGGGACGCATTGATCTGATGGATGGGGAGATGGGGGTCAGGTAATCCAGTAGTCTGCATGGGAACACTCTTTCATGCTAGAATGCCTTCCAATAAATACGAAATGTAGTCTACCTCAGAGATGTAATATTAACCTGTACTTCCCCGTGGAGAGAATGGGGGCTGGCTCCAGGCTCCAGGGGTGTAGAGGGCTACACCGCACAGTACTAATGGATAAACACATCCACAGTGTTGAGGATTAGAAGACAGGGGATCTTTGTGGAATACATCCCATGGATGGAGAGGAGAGAAGAGGAGAGGAGAGGAGAGGAGAGGAGAGGAGAGGAGAGGAGAGGAGAGGAGAGGAGAGGAGAGGAGAGGAGAGGAGAGGAGAGGAGAGGAGAGGAGAGGAGAGGAGAGGAGAGGAGAGGAGGGATATGACTGGGGTGAGGAGAGGAGAGGATGGATATGACTGGGGTGAGGAGAGGAGAGGAGAGGAGAGGAGAGGAGAGGAGAGGAGAGGAGAGGAGAGGAGAGGAGAGGAGAGGAGAGGAGAGGAGAGGAGAGATATAACTGGGGGTGAGGAGAGGAGAGGAGAGGAGAGGAGAGGAGAGGAGAGGAGGGAGAGGAGGGATATGACTGGGGGTGAGGAGAGGAGAGGAGGGAGAGGAGGGATATGACTGGGGGTGAGGAGAGGAGAGGAGGGAGAGGAGGGATATGACTGGGGGTGAGGAGAGGAGAGGAGGGAGAGGAGGGATATGACTGGGGGTGTGGAGGGAGAGGAGGGATATGACTGGGGGTGTGGAGGGAGAGGAGGGATATGACTGGGGGTGTGGAGGGAGAGGAGGGATATGACTGGGGGTGAGGAGAGGAGAGGAGGGTTATGACTGGGGGCGAGGAGAGGAGAGGAGAGGAGGGATATGACTGGGGGTGAGTAGAGGAGAGGAGGGAGAGGAGGGATATGACTGGGGGTGAGGAGAGGAGAGGAGGGATATGACTGGGGGTGAGGAGAGGAGAGGAGGGATATGACTGGGGGTGTGGAGGGAGAGGAGGGATGTGATTGGGGGTGAGGAGAGGAGAGGAGGGATATGACTGGGGGTGAGGAGAGGAGAGGAGGGATATGACTGGGGGTGAGGAGAGGAGGGATATGACTGGGGGTGAGGAGAGGAGAGGAGGGAGAGGAGGGATATGACTGGGGGTGAGGAGAGGAGAGGAGGGATATGACTGGGGGTGAGGAGAGGAGAGGAGGGATATGACTGGGGGTGTGGAGGGAGAGGAGGGGTATGACTGGGGGTGTGGAGGGAGAGGAGGGATATGACTGGGGGTGAGGAGAGGAGAGGAGGGATATGACTGGGGGTGAGGAGAGTAGAGGAGGGATATGACTGGGGGTGAGGAGAGGAGGGATATGACTGGGGGTGAGGAGAGGAGAGGAGGGAGAGGAGGGATATGACTGGAGGTGAGGAGAGGAGAGGAGGGAGAGGAGGGATATGACTGGGGGTGTGGAGGGAGAGGAGGGATATGACTGGGGGTGAGGAGAGGAGAGGAGGGATATGACTGGGGGTGAGGAGAGGAGAGGAGGGATATGACTGGGGGTGAGGAGAGGAGAGGAGGGATATGACTGGGGGTGTGGAGGGAGAGGAGGGATGTGATTGGGGGTGAGGAGAGGAGAGGAGGGATATGACTGGGGGTGAGGAGAGGAGAGGAGGGATATGACTGGGGGTGAGGAGAGGAGGGATATGACTGGGGGTGAGGAGAGGAGAGGAGGAGAGGAGGGATATGACTGGAGGTGAGGAGAGGAGAGGAGAGGAGGGAGAGGAGGGATATGACTGGGGTTGTGGAGGGAGAGGAGGGATATGACTAGGGGTGAGGAGAGGAGAGGAGGGATATGACTGGGGGTGAGGAGAGGAGAGGAGGGAGAGGAGGGATATGACTGGAGGTGAGGAGAGGAGAGGAGAGGAGGGAGAGGAGGGATATGACTGGGGGTGTGGAGGGAGAGGAGGGATATGACTAGGGGTGAGGAGAGGAGAGGAGGGATATGACTGGGGGTGAGGAGAGGAGAGGAGGGATATGACTGGGGGTGAGTAGAGGAGAGGAGTGAGAGTAGGGATATAACTGGGGGTGAGGAGAGGAGAGGAGGGATATGACTGGGGGTAAGGAGAGGAGATGAGGGATATGACTGGGGGAGAGGAGAGGAGAGGAGAGGAGAGGAGAGGAGAGGGGTGATATGACTGGGGGTGTGGAGGGAGAGGAGGGATGTGACTGGGGGTGTGGAGGGAGAGAAGGGATATGACTGGGGGTGAGGAGAGGAGAGGAGGGATATGACTGGGGGTGAGTAGAGGAGAGGAGGGAGAGGAGGGATATGACTGGGGGTGAGGAGAGGAGAGGAGGGATATGACTGGGGGTGAGGAGAGGAGAGGAGGGATATGACTGGGGGTGTGGAGGGAGAGGAGGGGTATGACTGGGGGTGTGGAGGGAGAGGAGGGATATGACTGGGGGTGAGGAGAGGAGAGGAGGGATATGACTGGGGGTGAGGAGAGTAGAGGAGGGATATGACTGGGGGTGAGGAGAGGAGGGATATGACTGGGGGTGAGGAGAGGAGAGGAGGGAGAGGAGGGATATGACTGGAGGTGAGGAGAAGAGAGGAGGGAGAGGAGGGATATGACTGGGGGTGTGGAGGGAGAGGAGGGATATGACTGGGGGTGAGGAGAGGAGAGGAGGGATATGACTGGGGGTGAGGAGAGGAGAGGAGGGATATGACTGGGGGTGTGGAGGGAGAGGAGGGATATGACTGGGGGTGAGGAGAGGAGAGGAGGGATATGACTGGGGGTGAGGAGAGGAGAGGAGGGAGAGGAGGGATATGACTGGGGGTGAGGAGAGGAGGGAGAGGAGGGATATGACTGGGGGTGAGGAGAGGAGGGAGGGATATGACTGGGGGTGAGGAGAGGTGAGATAGTGAAGGCATCTCATTTGAATCTCAAGTCGCTACATGTCATTCCATTGGCAGTCATGGTAAGGATCCTAGAGATGGACGCCATAGAGGGATGCTTAACGGTTCTCACAGTGAAGGACAAGGGCAGGGGTGGATGGAAAGGTAGAGATGGAGAGAGAAGAGCTGAGTTGAGACAAATAGAGAGTGGTATAGAGAGGGGCGGCAGGTAGCCTCGTGGTTAGAGTGTTGGACTTGTAACCGAAAGGTTGCCAGATCGAATCCCCGAGCTGACAAGGTAAAAGTCTGTCATTCTACCCCTGAACAAGGCATTTAACCCACTGTTCCTAGGCCGTCATTGAAAATAAGAATTTGTTCTTAACTGACTTGCCTAGTTAAATAAAGGTCAAATAAATAAGCTGTAGCCCTCTGGAGCTGTCTGACCAGTGTGTCATGCTCTGTCTCCTTCCTGCCTCTCTGACTGCCCTTCAGCCCAACAACACTGCTATTGGTCTAGTGGTCACGCTCACTGACAGAGAGATACATATTACAGGCCAAATCCCAGCCATTAGACACACCACCCAGTCAGGAGAAATACCATCGCTGTCTCTATGTGGATTCGGCATAATTGTAATATTTATAAGAGATAAAATATTGTGCTGGAGGCACAGTGAGAAATAACTTATGGTCGCTTGAAAAATGGACTGATTCTGGAAATTAGACGGAGGGAGAAGGATAACATTCAAGTCTTTATCTGCAGCTTTAATTACGGGAGCTTTAATGGGAAGATTCAGAGAGAGGAATGTTAATTATCCCTTGATTCGTTTTCAAGGGATGGATCAGTCAGAACAAAGACTATACAGTCTTATTGTGTGATGGACTGTTTTCCAATAGCTAGTTGTGTGTTCAGATAATTAATGTCGTCCACGACTGGCTGCTTATCAGGACACTGGTTAATACATACACTACATTACCAAAAGTATGTGGACACCTGCTTGTCGAAGAACTCATTCCAAAATCATGGACATTAATATGGAGTTGGTCCCCCCCTTTGCTGCTACAACAGCCTCCACTCTTCTGGGAAGGCTTTCCACTAGATTGTGGAACATTACTGGGACTTGCTTCCATTCAGCCACAAGAGCATTCGTGAGGTCGGGCACTGATGTTGGGCGATTAAGCCTTGCTCGCAGTCGGCGTTCCAATTCATCCCAAAGGTTCGATGGGGTTGAGGTCAGGGCTCTATGTAGGCCAGTCAAGTTCTTCCACACCGATCTCGACAAACCATTTCTGTATGGACCTCGCTTTGTGCACAGGGGCATTGTCATGCTGAAAAGTAAAGTGCTTTCCCCAAACAGGTAACCCACGCCAAATCATTTAGAATGTCATTGTATTGTGTAGCATTAAGATGTATTTCCCTTCACTGGAACTAAGGGGCCGTGCCCAAACCATGAAAAACAGCCTCAGACCATTATTCCTCCACCAAACTTCACAGTTGGCACTATGCATTCAGGCAGGTAGCGTTCTCCTGGCATCCGTCAAACCCAAATTCATCCATCGGACTGCCAGACGGTAAAGCGTGATTCATCATTCCAGAGAACGTGTTTCCACTGCTCCAGAGTCCAATGGCGGCAAGCTTTACACCACTCCAGCCGATGCGTGGCATTGTGCATGGTGATCTTAGGCTTGTGTGCGGCTGCTCGGCCATGGAACCCCATTTCATGAAGCTCCAGACTAACAGCACTCAGTGGTCCTGTTTTGTGAGCTTGTGTGGCCTACCACTTCGCGGCTGAGCCGATGTTGCTCCTAGACTTTTACACTTCACAATAACAGCATTTACAGTTGACTTGGGCAGATTTAGCTGGGAAGAAATTTGACGAACTGACTTACTGACGAACTGACGAACTGAAAGGTAGCATCCTATAACGGTGCCACGTTGAAAGTCACTGAGCTCTTCAGTAAGACCATTCTACTGCCAATATTTGTCTATGGAGATTGCATGTTTGTGTGCTCAATTTTATACACCTGTCAGCAATGGGTGTGGCTGAAATAGCCGAATCCACAAATTTGAAGGCGTGTCCACATACGTTTGTATATATAGTGTATATCAGAGGAGGCTGCTGAGGGGTGAATGGCTCATAGTAATGGCTGGAATGGACCAAATTTAACTTGTATTTGATACCATTACATGTATTCCACCCATTACCACGAGCCCATCCTCCCCAATTAAGGTGCCACCAACCTCCTGTGGTGTACATGTCCCATGTTGAGCACAGAACATTCCTCACGGCTCGCTCACATTGTGTGCTCTCAATAGTGATACAGTACATATATTGCTCATTCTGTTACAAGACAGCAAAGTACAACACTAGAAGTCACGCTAATCTCCTAATGTGGGAAAACCCAGCTCAAGGCTGTGTGCTGCTCAGTAATGGAATGTAGATGTGGTGCTAGAGGCAAAATGGCCACTCCATTGTGTGCTGTATTGTATTGTGTGGGCCTCATCTATAATTTACTGGGTCTCCACCCCTCTCTGTCAGTAGTGGATGGTGGTGTCAGTCTGCTCCCATACCGAAAGGTCGGTGAGGGAGACTAGAGGGAGACTAGAGGGAGACTAGAGGGAGACTAGAGGGAGAGAGAGAGAGAGAGAGAGAGAGAGAGAGAGAGAGAGAGAGAGAGAGAGAGAGAGAGAGAGAGAGGGAGGATCCAAATTGTTCTCCGTTTCGTGAGAGACTGATGGCATCAGCTCGATGCCATCAGAGAGAGAGAGAGAGAGAGATCGGAGATCGATCGATCTGATGGACTTATATAGTCCTCACCATACCTCCCCAAAGAAATAGAAAGCACTGAGACAGGTGGGTGGAGAGACGGAGATGTTGAGGGGGGACGGTGAAGTAGGGAGTCTCCATCCTTACTAGCTCCTGTAGCTTCAGGGCTCTCTGTGCTGAAGACAGGCAGGCAGATTGAAAGGGTTAATGGGAGTCAGGTGATGCTGTGAAGAGTAATTTACTACTGGGGGGCGTGCTAGAGAAAGAGGGGGGTGAAGAAGCAACCCATAATCCTCACAATGGAAAGATTCAACCATTTCAGCTCTGTGTTTGGAGTGTGGAGCAGGGGGTGAGGGACAACCAGCAATTCATGGAGGACATGTGCTCAGCTGAGAGAATGATGGGGTCACCACTGCCCCCAGGCCTGATAGTAATGTAATGCAGCATCTAGCTATCCTGTAGGTTGGGTTATATTCTCTAGTCTATTACACTGTAGAGTTAGCAGCACAAAGGAGAGTGACCTGCTTCAAGCATTTACACCAGATGTGAATGTCAGCCACAGGATGGGAAGCAGCAGCTGGTGGGTTTGAATGGTAAAAATAGATTCCTTGTTTATGTCTTTGCATTGCTGTGGCCATGGTGATGGCATGTGGTGTCAGGGCTGGGCTAGTCTGGACTTGTCTGGGCTGGTCTGTGATTATGAGGGCAGGGCCAAAGCTCTGCTAGTCAGGTGCAAACTGCAGGTGGACCCAGCTAGATCAGGCCCTCAAACACACTCTCTCTCTCTATTTATCTCTTTCTCTCTCTCTCTCTCTGCCTCATTATTCATTTATTGACTCTATTCCATTATTCCATTGGTGATTGGCAAACACAGCTATTCACTTATGTATACCCTGTCTATAGAGATGCAAGATACTCCTCCTGGTGTGAGAAAGAACATGGAGCAAGGACTCATTCAACATAGCTTTAGGGAAAACAGCATGATGAGAGAGGGATGAAACATATATGTATTGTTTGAATCCTAAGGACAAAGAGGAAGCCTTCTGAGACTGTTTAAATCAATCTAATGTAGGCATCCAGAACAAATATATGCCCCTGGGCCACTCACTATGTTTAGTATTGGTTCTAAAACCATCAGTCAATTTCTCTCTGCATTGACATATGGAAATCACACGCTATTTCTGAGAGGTTAATTATCGTCAGATTCCAGAGGAGTAGACAGTGACTGATCAATTCGCGTGGTGCTGTATATTAAAATTATATTGAATCCACATTAATCATACATAGTAGGTATGTGTTCTTCCCAGAACCCATCTTAGGAAGCCTAGCACTGCACCGGTTTATGACTCAGGAGGCAAGATTAGCATAAGCGAGGGTTTGTGGTTTGTCTCCCAACCACGGTCTATGTTGAGCAACGCTGTGTGTGTGTGTGTCTGTGTATGCCAGCGTGGCATGGGTAATAGTGTTGGGGGAAAACATCTATACAGTTACATATTGCAATATTATTTTGGATGATATTATATCTATACATTGATTCCAAGTATCGATTTGTAATAAATATATATATACGGTGTATGTATCATTTTTCTTGCCAGATAGCGTGGTCAGCTGTTCCTGCGCCAAAACTCTGGTATTTTTCATCCAATAGCTTGTTCTCCATCTTCTTTTTAAATAGTGAAACAACATCTTTTCAGAACTTTTATTTCTATGACTGATCAAAGGTACTCACTCTCTCTTGTCTCTCTCTTGTCTCTCTTGTCTCTCTTGTCTCTCTCTTGTCTCTCTCTTGTCTCTCTCTTGTCTCTCTCTTGTCTCTCTCTTGTCTCTCTCTTGTCTCTCTCTTGTCTCTCTCTTGTCTCTCTCTCTCTTGTCTCTCTCTTGTCTCTCTCTCTCTTGTCTCTCTCTTGTCTCTCTCTTGTCTCTCTCTTGTCTCTCTCTCTCTTGTCTCTCTCTTGTCTCTCTCTTGTCTCTCTGCAGCAGACATATAGTGAGCAATATGTGTGGAACATCAAATCACAGTATCAAATCACAGTATCAAATCACAATACAATCTTGAGAATCGTGACAACCGCAATACGTATCTCATTGGCACCTAAGTGCCAATAATATTGTATCGTGAGGTCCCTGGTAATTCCCAGCCCTAACAGGTAACCCACACCAGGACTGGTAATTCCCAGCCCTAACAGGTAACCCACACCAGGACTGGTAATTCCCAGCCCTAACAGGTAACCCACACCAGGACTGGTAATTCCCAGCCCTAACAGGTAACCCACACCAGGACTGGTAATTCCCAGCCCTAACAGGTAACCCACACCAGGACTGGTAATTCCCAGCCCTAACAGGTAACCCACACCAGGACTGGTAATTACCAGCCCTAACAGGTAACCCACACCAGGACTGGTAATTCCCAGCCCTAACAGGTAACCCACACCAGGACTGGTAATTCCCAGCCCTAACAGGTAACCCACACCAGGACTGGTAATTCCCAGCCCTAACAGGTAACCCACACCAGGACTGGTAATTCCCAGCCCTAACAGGTAACCCACACCAGGACTGGTAATTCCCAGCCCTAACAGGTAACCCACACCAGGACTGGTAATTCCCAGCCCTAACAGGTAACCCACACCAGGACTGGTAATTCCCAGCCCTAACAGGTAACCCACACCAGGACTGATAATTACCAGCCCTAACAGGTAACCCACGCCAGGACTGATAATTACCAGCCCTAACAGGTAACCCACACCAGGACTGGTAATTCCCAGCCCTAACAGGTAACCCACACCAGGACTGGTAATTCCCAGCCCTAACAGGTAACCCACACCAGGACTGATAATTACCAGCCCTAACAGGTAACCCACACCAGGACTGGTAATTCCCAGCCCTAACAGGTAACCCACACCAGGACTGGTAATTCCCAACCCTAACAGGTAACCCACGCCAGGACTGGTAATTCCCAGCCCTAACAGGTAACCCACACCAGGACTGGTAATTCCCAACCCTAACAGGTAACCCACACCAGGACTGATAATTACCAGCCCTAACAGGTAACCCACACCAGGACTGGTAATTCCCAGCCCTAACAGGTAACCCACGCCAGGACTGATAATTACCAGCCCTAACAGGTAACCCACACCAGGACTGGTAATTCCCAACCCTAACAGGTAACCCACACCAGGACTGGTAATTCCCAGCCCTAACAGGTAACCCAGGCCAGGACTGGTAATTCCCAACCCTAACAGGTAACCCACGCCAGGACTGGTAATTCCCAACCCTAACAGGTAACCCACACCAGGACTGATAATTACCAGCCCTAACAGGTAACCCACGCCAGGACTGGTAATTCCCAACCCTAACAGGTAACCCACACCAGGACTGGTAATTCCCAGCCCTAACAGGTAACCCACACCAGGACTGGTAATTCCCAGCCCTAACAGGTAACCCACACCAGGACTGGTAATTCCCAGCCCTAACAGGTAACCCACGCCAGGACTGGTAATTCCCAGCCCTAACAGGTAACCCACACCAGGACTGGTAATTCCCAACCCTAACAGGTAACCCACGCCAGGACTGGTAATTCCCAGCCCTAACAGGTAACCCACGCCAGGACTGGTAATTCCCAGCCCTAACAGGTAACCCAGGCCAGGACTGGTAATTCCCAACCCTAACAGGTAACCCACGCCAGGACTGGTAATTCCCAGCCCTAACAGGTAACCCACACCAGGACTGGTAATTCCCAACCCTAACAGGTAACCCACACCAGGACTGGTAATTCCCAACCCTAACAGGTAACCCACGCCAGGACTGGTAATTCCCAGCCCTAACAGGTAACCCAGGCCAGGACTGGTAATTCCCAACCCTAACAGGTAACCCAGGCCAGGACTGGTAATTCCCAACCCTAACAGGTAACCCACACCAGGACTGGTAATTCCCAGCCCTAACAGGTAACCCACGCCAGGACTGGTAATTCCCAGCCCTAACAGATAACCCACGCCAGGACTGGTAATTCCCAGCCCTAACAGGTAACCCAGGCCAGGACTGGTAATTCCCAGCCCTAACAGGTAACCCACGCCAGGACTGGTAATTCCCAGCCCTAGCATCTTCAAAGTGGTAGGCATGTTGTTTAAATCAAATGATACAGCCCCCCAACAAATCTATTTTAATTCCAGGTTGTTAGGCAACAAATAGGAAAAATGCCAAGGGGGGTGAATACTTTTGCAAGCCACTGTAGCAGTGTAATAGTATTTATAGAGGCAGGGGCATGAACACTCTCCAGTGTGTCAGGATTAGCTTGTGTGGTCTGGTGGGCGACCCTGGTTTTTCTGCATCATTTCAGGGCCTCCATGTTTTCAGAGGGAGATTAGCGGGAGACAAGATTGTTTGGTAATGGGAGGAGAGGCCAGGGCTCTGGATGATCCCATCACACCCCACCACTCCCCCGAGACCACTGTCACACACACAGGAATGAGAGCTAGGCGTGTGTGTGTGTGTGTGTGTGTATACACGTGTGTGTGTGTGTGTGTATAAAGGGGATATCATAGTGATAAATGAAATAGTTGGGTAGCTGTGGAGAAAAGGTCAGAGGTCATAGTGAGAGAGACAGAGCAATCACAGAGAATGATAAATCACCTCAATTACAAAAACCTGTCAGAACCGGTTGAAGTTTTAAATAACAGATAACCTGATTATACTACCAGAACCCGCTCAGTGGAAGCTATCCTAAGCCTTCATTTTATAACAAAGCCATTTGATTCCTCTTCATCTGCTAAAAAATACTCTCTGGGTCATGGTTCTGCCTTTGTGTCAGTACAGACTGGGTAGTGGTTCTGCCTTTGTGTCAGTACAGACTGGGTAGTGGTTCTGCCTTTGTGTCAGTAGACTGGGTCGTGGTTCTGCCTGAGTGTCAGTAGACTGGATCGTGATTCTGTCTGTGTGTCAGTAGACTGGGTCGTGGTTCTGCCTGTGTGTCAGTAGACTGGGTCGTGGTTTGCATGTGTGTCAGTAGACTGGGTCGTGGTTCTCCCTGTGTGTCAGTACCGACTGGGTCGTGGTTCTCCCTGTGTGTCAGTACAGACTGCGTAGTGGTTTTGACTGTGTGTCAGTACAGACTGGGTAGTGGTTCTCCCTGTGTGTCAGTACAGACTGGGTCGTGGTTCTCCCTGTGTGTCAGTACAGACTGGGTAGTGGTTCTCCCTGTGTGTCAGTACAGACTGGGTAGTGGTTTTGACTGTGTGTCAGTACAGACTGGGTCGTGGTTCTCCCTGTGTGTCAGTACAGACTGGGTCGTGGTTCTCCCTGTGTGTCAGTACAGACTGGGTCGTGTCAGTCTGTTGACATGCGTGTCTGTCCTGGATATGTAATCGTTCCTCAGCAGCAGCAGCAGAAGCTAGTCCCTTCAGCCTTTCAGCTTTCTGCTTCCCCCTTTTGATCTCAGACAGATACCTTCTGCCTGGCTGCCTCTCCACTCTGACTGTCAGAGGAAAACCTAATGGTGGTTTAGTCCAGGTCAAAGAGAGGAAGGGGGAGAAGGATGTAGAGAAAGGGGGATACATTAAAGGGAGAGAAACTTATAATGTTTTTACCAACTCAGGCCATTGCATCAGTTTTAGGCTGTGGTTGCATCACTGATGTTACCCAAGCTGTTTACATAGTATCTGCAGAGTTGGCCCACATTACTGCTTTATCTCAGAGGAATTACATCCCCTTACTAAGTATGTTTACTGAAAGTCTGCTCTTTATACTAACACTGGCCCAAATGTGCTTGTTGAATAGATGTAATGCCATATTTTAGCTGGGGCTTTGTTTTACACCAATAAACAAAACCCAATTCCCTGCTAAGACTAGGAGTGGATTAATCAGATTAACAGACAATAATAGTAGTAACACGATCTAATCCCACCCATAATTACTCACTTTAGGACATATGTTTGGCCAAGCAAACCTCCAGCCCTTCTGCTATCTACTTCTGGTCCTGCTCTCTCTTCTCTCTAACCTCTACCTGTCTGTCCTCTCCACCTCTACCTGTCTGTCCTCTCCACCTCTACCTGTCTGTCCTCTCCACCTCTACCTGTCTGTCCTCTCCACCTCTACCCTCTCCACCTCTACCTGTCTGTCCTCTCCACCTCTACCTGTCTGTCCTCTCCACCTCTACCTGTCTGTCCTCTCCACCTCTACCTGTCTGTCCTCTCCACCTCTACCTGTCTGTCCTCTCCACCTCTACCTGTCTGTCCTCTCCACCTCTACCTGTCTGTCTGTGTATTTGTTGAGTGGTTAAAGATATGAAGGCACCTGTCATGTTATCATCCTGACTAGCAATGTATTTATTTATCCCTCCATCCAACCAACCCCCTTCTCATTCTGATCATGTCCTCCCCTCCACCCCTCCTCTCCTCCCTCTGAAGTAGGTCATTGGATGAATGGAAAATATAATACTCCCTCTTTTCTCTCTCTCCTCTCCCTACTCTACCTCTCCTTCATTCCCTCTTCAATTCACCTGCACTCTCTGGGCTAATAATGACTGTAAGGAGATGAGCTGTGCTAAAGGGAGGGCTAAATGTGATTAGAGAGCATTGATAACATAGATATTATGTGGTGAGAGCAGTGTAGTGGTCTGGGTGGTGACAGAGTGGCTGTGGAGGCCTTTTGGGTTGTTGACAGGGACTGTCTGTACCTTATGACCATCTGGCTGTTGACAGGGACTGTCTGTACCTTATGACCATCTGGCTGTTGACAGGGTCTGTCTGTACCTTATGACCATCTGGCTGTTGACAGGGACTGTCTGTACCTTATGACCATCTGGCTGTTGACAGGGACTGTCTGTACCTTATGACCATCTGGCTGTTGACAGGGTCTGTCTGTACCTTATGACCATCTGGCTGTTGACAGGGTCTGTCTGTACCTTATGACCATCTGGCTGTTGACAGGGTCTGTCTGTACCTTATGACCATCTGGCTGTTGACAGGGTCTGTCTGTACCTTATGACCATCTGGCTGTTGACAGGGTCTGTCTGTACCTTATGACCATCTGGCTGTTGACAGGGTCTGTCTGTACCTTATGCCCATCTGGTTGTTGACAGGGTCTGTCTGTACCTTATGACCATCTGGCTGTTGACAGGGACTGTCTGTACCTTATGACCATCTGGCTGTTGACAGGGTCTGTCTGTACCTTATGACCATCTGGCTGTTGACAGGGTCTGTCTGTACCTTATGCCCATCTGGTTGTTGACAGGGTCTGTCTGTACCTTATGACCATCTGGCTGTTGACAGGGTCTGTCTGTACCTTATGACCATCTGGCTGTTGACAGGGTCTGTCTGTACCTTATGCCCATCTGGTTGTTGACAGGGTCTGTCTGTACCTTATGACCATCTGGCTGTTGACAGGGACTGTCTGTACCTTATGACCATCTGGCTGTTGACAGGGTCTGTCTGTACCTTATGACCATCTGGCTGTTGACAGGGTCTGTCTGTACCTTATGACCATCTGGCTGTTGACAGGGTCTGTCTGTACCTTATGCCCATCTGGTTGTTGACAGGGTCTGTCTGTACCTTATGACCATCTGGCTGTTGACAGGGACTGTCTGTACCTTATGACCATCTGGCTGTTGACAGGGTCTGTCTGTACCTTATGACCATCTGGCTGTTGACAGGGTCTGTCTGTACCTTATGCCCATCTGGCTGTTGACAGGGTCTGTCTGTACCTTATGACCATCTGGCTGTTGACAGGGTCTGTCTGTACCTTATGACCATCTGGCTGTTGACAGGGTCTGTCTGTACCTTATGACCATCTGGCTGTTGACAGGGTCTGTCTGCACCTTATGACCATCTGGCTGTTGACAGGGTCTGTCTGCACCTTATGACCATCTGGCTGTTGACAGGGTCTGTCTGCACCTTATGACCATCTGGCTGTTGACAGGGTCTGTCTGCACCTTATGACCATCTGGCTGTTGACAGGGTCTGTCTGCACCTTATGACCATCTGGCTGTTGACAGGGTCTGTCTGCACCTTATGACCATCTGGCTGTTGACAGGGTCTGTCTGCACCTTATGACCATCTGGCTGTTGACAGGGTCTGTCTGTACCTTATGACCATCTGGCTGTTGACAGGGTCTGTCTGTACCTTATGACCATCTGGCTGTTGACAGGGTCTGTCTGTACCTTATGACCATCTGGCTGTTGACAGGGTCTGTCTGTACCTTATGACCATCTGGCTGTTGACAGGGTCTGTCTGTACCTTATGACCATCTGGCTGTTGACAGGGTCTGTCTGTACCTTATGACCATCTGGCTGTTGACAGGGTCTGTCTGTACCTTATGACCATCTGGCTGTTGACAGGGTCTGTCTGCACCTTATGACCATCTGGCTGTTGACAGGGTCTGTCTGTACCTTATGACCATCTGGCTGTTGACAGGGTCTGTCTGTACCTTATGACCATCTGGCTGTTGACAGGGACTGTCTGTACCTTATGACCATCTGGCTGTTGACAGGGTCTGTCTGTACCTTATGACCATCTGGCTGTTGACAGGGTCTGTCTGTACCTTATGACCATCTGGCTGTTGACAGGGTCTGTCTGTACCTTATGACCATCTGGCTGTTGACAGGGACTGTCTGTACCTTATGACCATCTGGCTGTTGACAGGGTCTGTCTGTACCTTATGACCATCTGGCTGTTGACAGGGTCTGTCTGTACCTTATGACCATCTGGCTGTTGACAGGGTCTGTCTGTACCTTATGACCATCTGGCTGTTGACAGGGTCTGTCTGTACCTTATGACCATCTGGCTGTTGACAGGGTCTGTCTGTACCTTATGACCATCTGGCTGTTGACAGGGTCTGTCTGCACCTTATGACCATCTGGCTGTTGACAGGGTCTGTCTGTACCTTATGACCATCTGGCTGTTGACAGGGTCTGTCTGTACCTTATGACCATCTGGCTGTTGACAGGGTCTGTCTGTACCTTATGACCATCTGGCTGTTGACAGGGACTGTCTGTACCTTATGACCATCTGGCTGTTGACAGGGTCTGTCTGTACCTTATGACCATCTGGCTGTTGACAGGGTCTGTCTGTACCTTATGACCATCTGGCTGTTGACAGGGACTGTCTGTACCTTATGACCATCTGGCTGTTGACAGGGTCTGTCTGTACCTTATGACCATCTGGCTGTTGACAGGGTCTGTCTGTACCTTATGACCATCTGGCTGTTGACAGGGTCTGTCTGTACCTTATGACCATCTGGCTGTTGACAGGGTCTGTCTGTACCTTATGACCATCTGGCTGTTGACAGGGTCTGTCTGTACCTTATGACCATCTGGCTGTTGACAGGGTCTGTCTGTACCTTATGACCATCTGGCTGTTGACAGGGTCTGTCTGTACCTTATGCCCATCTGGCTGTTGACAGGGTCTGTCTGTACCTTATGACCATCTGGCTGTTGACAGGGTCTGTCTGTACCTTATGACCATCTGGCTGTTGACAGGGTCTGTCTGTACCTTATGACCATCTGGCTGTTGACAGGGACTGTCTGTACCTTATGACCATCTGGCTGTTGACAGGGTCTGTCTGTACCTTATGACCATCTGGCTGTTGACAGGGTCTGTCTGTACCTTATGACCATCTGGCTGTTGACAGGGTCTGTCTGTACCTTATGACCATCTGGCTGTTGACAGGGTCTGTCTGTACCTTATGACCATCTGGCTGTTGACAGGGTCTGTCTGTACCTTATGACCATCTGGCTGTTGACAGGGTCTGTCTGCACCTTATGACCATCTGGCTGTTGACAGGGTCTGTCTGTACCTTATGACCATCTGGCTGTTGACAGGGTCTGTCTGTACCTTATGACCATCTGGCTGTTGACAGGGTCTGTCTGTACCTTATGACCATCTGGCTGTTGACAGGGTCTGTCTGTACCTTATGACCATCTGGCTGTTGACAGGGTCTGTCTGTACCTTATGACCATCTGGCTGTTGACAGGGTCTGTCTGTACCTTATGCCCATCTGGCTGTTGACAGGGTCTGTCTGTACCTTATGACCATCTGGCTGTTGACAGGGTCTGTCTGTACCTTATGACCATCTGGCTGTTGACAGGGTCTGTCTGTACCTTATGACCATCTGGCTGTTGACAGGGTCTGTCTGTACCTTATGACCATCTGGCTGTTGACAGGGTCTGTCTGTACCTTATGACCATCTGGCTGTTGACAGGGACTGTCTGTATTTCTGGCTGTATTTTAGGACCAGGTCAGTAAAGGGTCTGTAGCTTAGGACCAGGTCAGTAGAGGGTCTGTAGCTTAGGACCAGGTCAGTAAAGGGTCTGTAGCTTAGGACCAGGTCAGTAGATGGTCTGTAGCTTAGGACCAGGTCAATAGAGGGTCTGTAGCTTAGGACCAGGTCAGTAGAGGGTCTGTAGCTTAGAACCATGTCAGTAAAGCGTCTGTAGCTTAGGACCAGGTCAGTAGAGGGTCTGTAGCTTAGGACCAGGTCAGTAAAGGGTCTGTAGCTTAGGACCAGGTCAGTAGAGGGTCTGTAGCTTAGAACCATGTCAGTAAAGGGTCTGTAGCTTAGGACCAGGTCAGTAGAGGGTCTGTAGCTTAGGACCAGGTCAGTAAAGGGTATGTAGCTTAGAACCAGGTCAGTAGAGGGTCTGTAGCTTAGGACCAGGTCAGTAGAGGGTCTGTAGCTTAGAACCAGGTCAGTAGAGGGTCTATAGCTTAGGACCAGGTCAGTAGAGGGTCTGTAGCTTAGAACCAGGTCAGTAGAGGGTATGTAGCTTAGGACCAGGTCAGTAGAGGGTCTGTAGCTTAGGACCAGGTCAGTAGAGGGTCTGTAGCTTAGGACCAGGTCAGTAAAGGGTCTGTAGCTTAGGACCATGTCAGTAGAAGGTCTGTAGCTTAGGACCAGGTCAGGTGAGGGTCTGTAGCTTAGAACCAGGTCAGTAGAGGGTCTGTAGCTTAGGACCAGGTCAGTAGAGGGTCTGTAGCTTAGGACCAGGTCAGTAAAGGGTCTGTAGCTTAGGACCAGGTCAGTAGAGGGTCTGTAGCTTAGAACCAGGTCAGTAGAGGGTCTGTAGCTTAGAACCAGGTCAGTAGAGGGTCTGTACCTTATATACTACAATTTTTTGGTAATTTAGTAGACACTCTTATACAGAGCGACTTACAGGGGCAATTAAGGTTAAGTGCCTTGCTCAAGGGTACTTCTGCAGATTTTTTAACCAGTGACCTTTATGTTACTGGCCCAATGCTCTTAACCGCTAGGCTACCTGCCGCCCTTTAGGACCGGACCAGGCCACTCGCTCAGCACCCTGGCAGTAGGACTGGCCACAGACACACACTTCTCTGCTAGAGAGGATGACAGACAGACCCTCTCCTTGGGCTTTAGGAATAGACATGGCAACAAAGATACTAGAACCTACAGTATGCTGATGCTATACACTAGAACCTAGAGTATGCTGATGCTACACACTAGAACCTAGAGTATGCTGATGCTACACACTATAACCTAGAGTATGCTGATGCTACACACTAGAACCTAGAGTATGCTGATGCTATACCCTAGAACCTAGAGTATGCTGATGCTACACACTAGAACCTAGAATATGCTGATGCTACACACTAGAACCTAGAGTATGCTGATGCTACACACTAGAACCTAGAGTATGCTGATGCTACACACTAGAACCTAGAGTATGCTGATGCTACACACTAGAACCTAGAGTATGCTGATGCTACACACTAGAACCTAGAGTATGCTGATGCTACACACTAGAACCTAGAATATGCTGATGCTACACACTAGAACCTAGAGTATGCTGATGCTACACACTAGAACCTAGAGTATGATGATGCTACACACTAGAACCTAGAGTATGCTGATGCTACACACTAGAACCTAGAGTATGCTGATGCTACACACTAGAACCTAGAGTATGCTGATGCTACACACTAGAACCTAGAGTATGCTGATGCTACACACTAGAACCTAGAGTATGCTGATGCTATACCCTAGAACCTAGAGTATGCTGATGCTACACACTAGAACCTAGAATATGCTGATGCTACACACTAGAACCTAGAGTATGCTGATGCTACACACTAGAACCTAGAGTATGCTGATGCTACACACTAGAACCTAGAGTATGCTGATGCTACACACTAGAACCTAGAATATGCTGATGCTACACACTAGAACCTAGAGTATGCTGATGCTACACACTAGAACCTAGAGTATGCTGATGCTACACACTAGAACCTAGAGTATGCTGATGCTACACACTAGAACCTAGAGTATGCTGATGCTATACCCTAGAACCTAGAGTATGCTGATGCTACACACTAGAACCTAGAATATGCTGATGCTACACACTAGAACCTAGAGTATGCTGATGCTACACACTAGAACCTAGAGTATGCTGATGCTACACACTAGAACCTAGAGTATGCTGATGCTACACACTAGAACCTAGAATATGCTGATGCTACACACTAGAACCTAGAGTATGCTGATGCTACACACTAGAACCTAGAGTATGCTGATGCTACACACTAGAACCTAGAGTATGCTGATGCTACACACTAGAATATGCTGATGCTACACACTAGAACCTAGAGTATGCTGATGCTACACACTAGAACCTAGAGTATGCTGATGCTACACACTAGAACCTAGAATATGCTGATGATACACACTATAACCTAGAGTATGCTGATGCTACACACTAGAACCTAGAGTATGCTGATGCTACACACTAGAACCTAGAGTATGCTGATGCTACACACTAGAACCTAGAATATGCTGATGCTACACACTAGAACCTAGAGTATGCTGATGCTACACACTAGAACCTAGAGTATGCTGATGCTACACACTAGAACCTAGAGTATGCTGATGCTATACACTAGAACCTACAGTATGCTGATGCTACACACTAGATACCAGTGTTCCATTCAAATACTTTGAATACAAAATAAAATACCATGGTTGATTTTCAAGATTCTCACTTTGATGTAGCAGTTATTTTCTTTGAAAAACATTTATTTGTTGACTCCATTTATTGATTGATGCTTTCTTGTGAAATCCTTTGAGGAATCTAGTAGCAAGTACAAGAAGGGTGGGTGGAAACAGGTGCATACATTAAACAAATGCTCTCTATATGCTCAGTACTATGAGTTACCTCAGTTTCAGACTTAGAGACAGACAGCCCCCCCCCCCCCGGGACAATCCTAGCCACATGAATGACAATGAAACAGCAGCAGACTCTGACAACACCACCTCAGTCCATCAGGGTCCTGGTCAGACATTTGCATGAATGATTTCTCTCTCTCCCCCTACCACTTCTAACTCCTCCCTTAGATGTGCGGCTGATAATTCCTGCCGTAGCTAAACAGCCTTAATGTAGCTACAGAGGGGAGCGCTAAAGGGCTTGTTATGGAAATCAACTATTTTGTTCTTGTCTCTGTGATTGTCTGGCTGGAGTGCAGAGATGAAGCCATGCTGGATTAAGTAGAGTTTGTTGTTTTGGGGGCGACAATGTTAAACACAGTCCAACATCTGCCCTCCTTATTCCCTGTCTGGAAAATTATTGCTAGAGGTCCTTCCTCGCAGAATGTTATTTCATATTTATCAACCCTTTATCTCAATTTAATGGTTCTCTGTCTCTCTCTCTCTCTCTCTCTCTCTCTCTCTCTCTCTCTCTCTCTCTCTCTCTCTCTCTCTCTCTCTCTCTCTCTCTCTCTCTCTCTCTCTCTTTCTGCCTCTGCTGATGGTGCCATCCACCTCCTTCTCTGAATCCGATCGTTCAGGTGAGTCATTTCTGTTTCATTCATTCGTTTTATCTTCATTGGGCAGATACACCTTTTAGGAATGAGTGTGCTGACAGTTGAATCATTATAATACACTCTGTAGTGATGAGATGACAGTTGAATCATCATAATACACTCTGTAGTGATGAGATGACAGTTGAATCATCATAATAAACTCTGTACTGATGAGATGACAGTTGAATCATTATAATACACTCTGTAGTGATGAGATGACAGTTGAATCATCATAATACACTCTGTAGTGATGAGATGACAGTTGAATCATTATAATACACTCTGTAGTGATGAGATGACAGTTGAATCATTATAATACACTCTGTAGTGATGAGATGACAGTTGAATCATTATAATACACTCTGTAGTGATGAGATGACAGTTGAATCATTATAATACACTCTGTAGTGATGAGATGACAGTTGAATCATTATAATACACTCTGTAGTGATGAGATGACAGTTGAATCATTATAATACACTCTGTAGTGATGAGATGACAGTTGAATCATCATAATACACTCTGTAGTGATGAGATGACAGTTGAATCATTATAATACACTCGGTAGTGATGAGATGACAGTTGAATCATTATAATACACTCTGTACTGATGAGATGACAGTTGAATCACTATAATACACTCTGTAGTGATGAGATGACAGTTGAATCATCATAATAAACTCTGTACTGATGAGATGACAGTTGAATCATTATAATACACTCTGTAGTGATGAGATGACAGTTGAATCATCATAATAAACTCTGTACTGATGAGATGACAGTTGAATCATCATAATAAACTCTGTACTGATGAGATGACAGTTGAATCACTATAATACACTCTGTAGTGATGAGATGACAGTTGAATCATCATAATAAACTCTGTACTGATGAGATGACAGTTGAATCATTATAATACACTCTGTAGTGATGAGATGACAGTTGAATCATTATAATAAACTCTGTACTGATGAGATGACAGTTGAATCCTCATAATACACTGTAGTGATGAGATGACAGTTGAATCATCATAATACACACTGTAGTGATGAGATGACAGATGAATCATCATAATACACTCTCTAGTGATGAGATGACAGTTGAATCATCATAATATGTTCTCTAGTGATGAGATGACAGTTGAATCATCATAATATGTTCTCTAGTGATGAGATGACAGTTGAATCATCATAATATGTTCTCTAGTGATGAGATGACAGTTGAATCATCATAATATGTTCTCTAGTGATGAGATGACAGTTGAATCATCATAATATGTTCTCTAGTGATGAGATGACAGTTGAATCATCATAATATGTTCTCTAGTGATGAGATGACAGTTGAATCATCATAATATGTTCTCTAGTGATGAGATGACAGTTGAATCATCATAATACACTCTGTAGTGATGCGATGACAGTTGAATCATCATAATACACTCTGTAGTGATGAGATGACAGTTGAATCATTATAATACACTCTGTAGTGATGAGATGACAGTTGAATCATTATAATACACTCTGTAGTGATGAGATGACAGTTGAATCATTATAATACACTCTGTACTGATGAGATGACAGTTGAATCATCATAATACACTCTGTAGTGATGAGATGACAGTTGAATCATTATAATACACTCTGTAGTGATGAGATGACAGTTGAATCATTATAATACACTCTGTAGTGATGAGATGACAGTTGAATCATTATAATACACACTGTAGTGATGAGATGACAGTTGAATCATCATAATATGTTCTCTAGTGATGAGATGACAGTTGAATCATCATAATATGTTCTCTAGTGATGAGATGACAGTTGAATCATCATAATATGTTCTCTAGTGATGAGATGACAGTTGAATCATCATAATATGTTCTCTAGTGATGAGATGACAGTTGAATCATCATAATATGTTCTCTAGTGATGAGATGACAGTTGAATCATCATAATATGTTCTCTAGTGATGAGATGACAGTTAAATCATCATAATACACTCTGTAGTGATGAGATGACAGTTTAATCATTATAATACACTCTGTAGTGATGAGATGACAGTTGAATCATTATAATACACTCTGTACTGATGAGATGACAGTTGAATCATTATAATACACTCTGTAGTGATGAGATGACAGTTGAATCATTATAATACACTCTGTAGTGATGAGATGACAGTTGAATCATTATAATACACTCTGTAGTGATGAGATGACAGTTGAATCATCATAATACACTCTGTAGTGATGAGATGACAGTTGAATCATTATAATACACTCTGTAGTGATGAGATGACAGTTGAATCATTATAATACACTCTGTACTGATGAGATGACAGTTGAATCATTATAATACACTCTGTAGTGATGAGATGACAGTTGAATCATTATAATACACTCTGTAGTGATGAGATGACAGTTGAATCATCATAATACACTCTGTAGTGATGAGATGACAGTTGAATCATTATAATACACTCTGTAGTGATGAGATGACAGTTGAATCATTATAATACACTCTGTAGTGATGAGATGACAGTTGAATCATTATAATACACTCTGTAGTGATGAGATGACAGTTGAATCATTATAATACACTCTGTAGTGATGAGATGACAGTTGAATCATTCATAATACACTCTGTAGTGATGAGATGACAGTTGAATCATCATAATACACTCTGTAGTGATGAGATGACAGTTGAATCATTATAATACACTCTGTAGTGATGAGATGACAGTTGAATCATTATAATACACTCTGTAGTGATGAGATGACAGTTGAATCATTATAATACACTCTGTAGTGATGAGATGACAGTTTAATCATTATAATACACTCTGTAGTGATGAGATGACAGTTTAATCATTATAATACACTCTGTAGTGATGAGATGACAGTTGAATCATTATAATACACTCTGTAGTGATGAGATGACAGTTGAATCATTATAATACACTCTGTAGTGATGAGATGACAGTTGAATCATTATAATACACTCTGTAGTGATGAGATGACAGTTTAATCATTATAATACACTCTGTAGTGATGAGATGACAGTTTAATCATTATAATACACTCTCTAGTGATGAGATGACAGTTGAATCATCATAATATGTTCTCTAGTGATGAGATGACAGTTGAATCATCATAATATGTTCTCTAGTGATGAGATGACAGTTGAATCATCATAATATGTTCTCTAGTGATGAGATGACAGTTGAATCATCATAATATGTTCTCTAGTGATGAGATGACAGTTGAATCATTATAATACACTCTGTAGTGATGAGATGACAGTTGAATCATTATAATAAACTCTGTACTGATGAGATGACAGTTGAATCATTATAATACACTCTGTAGTGATGAGATGACAGTTGAATCATCATAATACACTCTGTAGTGATGAGATGACAGTTTAATCATTATAATACACTCTGTAGTGATGAGATGACAGTTGAATCATCATAATACACTCTGTAGTGATGAGATGACAGTTGAATCATTATAATACACTCTGTACTGATGAGATGACAGTTTAATCATTATAATACACTCTGTAGTGATGAGATGACAGTTGAATCATCATAATATGTTCTCTAGTGATGAGATGACAGTTGAATCATCATAATATGTTCTCTAGTGATGAGATGACAGTTGAATCATCATAATATGTTCTCTAGTGATGAGATGACAGTTGAATCATCATAATAAACACTGTACTGATGAGATGACAGTTGAATCATTATAATACACACTGTAGTGATGAGATGACAGTTTAATCATTATAATACACTCTGTAGTGATGAGATGACAGTTGAATCATTATAATACACTCTGTAGTGATGAGATGACAGTTGAATCATTATAATAAACTCTGTACTGATGAGATGACAGTTGAATCATCATAATATGTTCTCTAGTGATGAGATGACAGTTGAATCATCATAATATGTTCTCTAGTGATGAGATGACAGTTGAATCATTATAATATGTTCTCTAGTGATGAGATGACAGTTGAATCATTATAATACACTCTGTACTGATGAGATGACAGTTGAATCATTATAATACACTCTGTAGTGATGAGATGACAGTTGAATCATTATAATACACTCTGTAGTGATGAGATGACTGTGTCCTGTTTGTCTTGTGGCTTCATCAATCTCCTGCTGTATCAATCTCCTACAGAGTATGTGCTACTGTAGAACCTCTGCTATTGGTATACTGATGGGTTACTGACTCACATGCACGCACGCACACACACACACACACACACACACACACACACACACACACACACACACACACACACACACACACACACACACACACACACACACACACACACACACACACACACACACATACACATACACATACACATACACATACACAGACACACACGTACAGACACACATGTACAGACACACATTCACACCTCTACCCTGCTCCATTCCACCCCACTGCTTGCCCCTGGCCCCTGTTTTGAGTGTAATCTGATGGGTAGTGTGGCTGTCCTCAGGGTATCCACTAAAATAACTGTGATAAAGACCTTTTTACAGCTTGTCCAGTAATGACCAGTTGAAGCCTGGACTCTGTAGACTCTGTGTTGTAGGCTTAATAATCACCATGTAGTGGAATGAATGACACATCGACCAGACAGATTTTTTCACATTATCTCTTTCTCTCTCCGTCCAGCTATACTTCTATCTCTATCAACTATCTCTGTCAGCCTCCCCACAACCTCCTCATTGCCTTGTTTATTTCCAACCCTGTCTCCGCACGCTGGGTCTCCTGGTTGGTTAACATGGCGGGAGGAAACAAACAGTGGAGTCTAAGTTATACATGCAGCACAGTGCTGAACCAGTCAGGATACAACAGATGCCTACCCTCCAGATCCCTTCCTTTCTCTTACTGTCTCTCTCTACATGCACTGTGTGGGTTTATGGAGGGGTAGTCTCTCTCTACATGCACTGTGTGGGTTTATGGAGGGGTAGTCTCTCTCTACATGCACTGTGTGGGTTTATGGAGGGGTAGTCTCTTTACATGAACTGTATGGGTTTATGGAGGGGTAGTCTCTCTCTACATGCACTGTGTGGGTTTATGGAGGGGTAGTCTCTCTCTACATGCACTGTGTGGGTTTATGGAGGGGTAGTCTCTCTCTACATGCACTGTGTGGGTTTATGGAGGTGTAGTCTCTTTACATGCACTGTGTGGGTTTATGGAGGGGTAGTCTCTCTCTACATGCACTGTGTGGGTTTATGGAGGTGTAGTCTCTTTACATAAACTGTGTGGGTTTATGGAGGGGTAGTCTCTTTACATAAACTGTGTGGGTTTATGGAGGGGTAGTCTCTTTACATGCACTGTGTGGGTTTATGGAGGGGTAGTCTCTCTCTACATGCACTGTGTGGGTTTATGGAGGGGTAGTCTCTCTACATGCACTGTGTGGGTTTATGGAGGGGTAGTCTCTTTACATGAACTGTGTGGGTTTATGGAGGGGTAGTCTCTCTACATGCACTGTGTGGGTTTATGGAGGGGTAGTCTCTCTCTACATGCACTGTGTGGGTTTATGGAGGGGTAGTCTCTTTACATGAACTGTATGGGTTTATGGAGGGGTAGTCTCTCTCTACATGCACTGTGTGGGTTTATGGAGGGGTAGTCTCTCTCTACATGCACTGTGTGGGTTTATGGAGGGGTAGTCTCTTTACATGAACTGTATGGGTTTATGGAGGGGTAGTCTCCTTACATGAACTGTGTGGGTTTATGGATGGGTAGTCTCTTTACATGCACTGTGTGGGTTTATGGAGGGGTAGTCTCTCTCTACATGCACTGTGTGGGTTTATGGAGGGGTAGTCTCTCTCTACATGAACTGTGTGGGTTTATGGAGGGGTAGCCCTTTGTGTCAACAGGAGGAACCCCACTCGGAGGAGAAACCTCCACAGTTAGGGGGCATGCTATCAGAACCTGGTGCTCACTCCTCAGGTGCAAGGTGTGGTCAGTCCCCTTCTCTGTCAGTTTGTATTGGTCTAGGTGTATGTGTCAGTGTGGTTGTCCATCTCTTGTCGTGTGTGTGTGTGTGTGTGTGTGTGTGTGTGTGTGTGTGTGTGTGTGTGTGTGTGTGTGTGTGTGTGTGTGTGTGTGTGTGTGTGTGTGTGTGTGTGTGTGTGTGTGTGTGTGTGTGTGGGTGTGTGTGTGAGAGAGACAGGGGGATTTACATGCTCTAATGATGAGGGATCAGGGCAAGGACAGACCCTGTCAGCAACCCTAATAAGAGAGGCCCTGTAGCCCCAGGCCAGGGGGGACGGGAGGTAGAGGCGATGTAGGCTGGCGTCTGTCGCCAGTGACATGGCCCCCATTGATAATGTGGAGCCCCCTCCTCTCCTCTCCTCCACAGCCAACCCCTCTGGATTCCTCTGCACTGTAATGATCCAGTTACAAGTGATGAGGAGCCTGTTGGATGGCGAGGAGAAGAGGAGAAGAGGCAGTAGTGGAGAAGATGAGGAGAGGCAGTAGTGGAGAAGGGGAGAAGAGGAGAAGGGGTAGTAGTGGAGTAGTGGAGAAGAGGAGAAGCGGAGAAGAGACAGTAGTGTAGAAGATGGAGTAGTGGAGAAGAGGAGAAGAGGAGAAGTGGAGAAGAGACAGTAGTGGAGAAGATGGAGTAGTGGAGAAGAGGAGAAGAGGCAGTAGTGGAGAAGAGGAGAAGAGGCAGTAGTGGAGAAGAGGCAGTAGTGGAGAAGAGGCAGTAGTGGAGAAGAGGAGAAGAGGCAGTAGTGGAGAAGAGGAGAAGAGGCAGTAGTGGAGAAGAGGAGAAGAGGCAGTAGTGGAGAAGAGGCAGTAGTGGAGAAGATGAGAAGAGGCAGTAGTGTAGAAGAGGAGAAGAGGAGAAGAGGCAGTAGTGGAGAAGAGGAGAAGATGCAGGCGTGGAGAAGAGGCAGTAGTGGAGAAGAGGAGAAGAGGCAGTTGTGGAGACGAGGAGAAGAGGAGAAAAGGAGAAGAGGCAGTAGTGCAGAAGAGGAGAAGAGGCCGTAGTGGAGAAGAGGAGAAGAGGCAGTAGTGGAGTAGTGGAGAAGAGGAGAAGAGGCAGTAGTGGAGAAGAGGCAGTAGTGGAGAAGAGGAGAAGAGGCAGTAGTGGAGAAGAGACAGTAGTGGAGAAGAGGCAGTAGTGGAGAAAAGGAGAAGAGGCAGTTGTGGAGACGAGGAGAAGAGGAGAAGAGGCAGTAGTGCAGAAGAGGAGAAGAGGCCGTAGTGGAGAAGAGGAGAAGAGGCAGTAGTGGAGTAGTGGAGAAGAGGAGAAGAGGCAGTAGTGGAGTAGTTGAGAAGAGGAGAAGAGGCAGTAGTGGAGAAGAGGAGAAGAGTCAGTAGTGGAGAAGAGGAGAAGAGGCAGTAGTGGATAAGATGGAGTAGTGGAGAAGAGGCAGTAGTGGAGAAGAGGCAGTTGAGGAGAAGAGGAGAAGAGGCAGTAGTGGAGAAGAGGAGAAGAGGCAGTAGTGGAGAAGAGGAGAAGAGGCAGTAGTGCAGAAGAGGAGAAGAGGCAGTAGTGGAGAAGAGGAGAAGAGGCAGTAGTGGAGAAGAGGAGAAGAGGCAGTAGTGGAGAAGAGGAGAAGAGGCAGTAGTGGAGAAGTGGAGAAGAGGAGAAGAGGCAGTAGTGTAGTAGTTGAGAAGAGGAGAAGAGGAGAAGCGGAGAAGAGACAGTAGTGGAGAAGAGGAGAAGAGGCAGTAGTGGAGAAGAGGAGAAGAGGAGAAGAGGATAAGAGGAGAAGAGGAGAAGAGGAGAAGAGACAGTAGTGGAGAAGAGGAGAAGAGGCAGTCGTGGAGAAGAGGAGAAGAGGCAGTAGTGGAGAATAGGAGAAGAGGAGAAGAGACAGTAGTGGAGAAGAGGAGAAGAGGCAGTAGTGGAGAAGAGGAGAAGAGGCAGTAGTGGAGAAGAGGCAGTAGTGGAGAAGAGGCAGTAGAGGAGAAGAGGAGAAGAGGCAGTAGTGGAGAAGAGGAGAAGAGGCATAACTTTCACTGAAGACAATATTTAGCTTTTCCAAGACTACATTACAGTTGAATATGTGCTACATAACCCACCACATATTATAATGTATTGACACATGAATCTGATAATCAGTGTTGCATCTGAATTATGTTCAGGGCAGAGAAATACATACTGAAGCACTCAGACAGATCTCAACAAAATCAGGCCACAAAGTGACGTTTGTGCTTCTAGACCTGTCTTTTCAATGTGATTTTCATATTCTGACAGCAGAAGTCACATGTAAGTGTCAAGTGTAGACACAACCTAAGTAGCCCAGAGAGCTTTTGTCATGTAGGACAGTGTTCTCCAACTGGCGGCCCGAATTTGGGCCGTGTACTGTTTTATTTGCCTCACAAAGTTTTCTAAGCAAAAATCTCTGAATATTATGTTGTTGAACAGAAATGTATAAACTGGAAAATCACCAGGCAATCAGCTCCAAGTGATTTTCATTTTGGAAATCTGTTCCCAAGTATTCCCATGCATAATAGAGAGACGTGTGTGTGTGTGTGTGTGTGTGTGTGTGTGTGTGTGTGTGTGTGTGTGTGTGTGTGTGTGTGTGTGTGTGTGTGTGTGTGTGTGTGTGTGTGTGTGTGTGTGTGTGTGTGTGTGTGTGTGTGTGTGGTTGTGGCATAATATCACACCTCAGCTCTACCCACGGCTCTGAGCCAATAGTGTTAAAGCCAAAAACAGCACAGTAGTGACCTCACCATTTTAAAGCAAGCACAACACCATAACTGATGCACAATATTTAAACACTATTTCTCTCAGCTTCGCAAAGTATACATAGCAGAATATTTCTTCACACACAGCTTCACATTACCACATACACGGTTCCAATCTAGAGCAATGTCCGGACTGGGTGCGGCCATCGTTAAATCTCCCTAATCCCCCCTCTGATGTAGATGAGGGAAGGGAGTGCATTAAGGCAGTCCATTGACTTGACCCCTGACCCCAGGGACATCCTCAGGGCAGGCCTTGGCCATCAGGACCTTTTGCCCCGGGGCCACTCTGGGGCGACACTCTGTCCACACATGTCACAGGTTGCACCGTGCACCTCACCCTGGCCTTGCTGATGAATCGCCTAATGACTGTGTGGGACTGTGTAGGAAGGCAAGATTAACCCTGTTTACCATTCTGTCTGAGACTGCTGTCTCTCTGTCTGTCTCTCTGGAAGATATTGTGAAAACAATCAATAACCCAAATATGGGGCGTTTGGCCCTAATGATTAGTTGAGCCATAAGAGTCTCTGCTCACGAAGAAGATGGTTTATTTGTACAGGGAGAGTGTGTATTAATATGCTACATATGTATGCCTTTGTAATTAATTTAGCTAATTTAGTAATTTATTTTGAATTTAAGGAACCCTTTAGTTATCAAAAAATATATATGTAATTAAAATGTGATAAAATGTTGATTTTGGCCTTTACTACTATAGCCCATAGAAACACATTGAATAACACATTCATAAATGGCGAAAGGGCAGTCACAAATTACATCATAAGAAACAAGGTTTTAAAGTCTCTCCTAAATCTAGGAGATATACAAAATAAAATACACATCTTGAAATATGATATGTATATATTTCCTGAGTCTTTTTCTATATACACTACCAGTCAAAAGTTTTAGAACACCCACTCATTCAAGGGTTTTTCTTTATGTTTACTATTTATAGTGAAGACATCAAAACTATGAAATAACACATATGGAATCATGTAGTAACCAAGTGTGAAACAAAATCAGAATATATTTTATATTTGAGATTCTTCAAATTAGCCACCCTTTGCCTTGATGACAACTTTGCACGCTCTTTGCATTCTCTCAACCAGCTTCACCTGGAATGCTTTTCCAACAGTCTTGAATGAGTTCCCACATATGCTGAGCACTTGTTGGCTGCTTTTCCTTCACTCTGCGGTCCGACTCATTCCAAACCATCTCAATTGGGTTGAGGTTGGGTGATTATGGAGGCCAGGTCATCTGATGCAGCACTCCATCACTATCATTATTGATCAAATAGCTCTTACACAGCCTGGATGTGTTTTTGATCATTGTCCTGTTGAAAAACAAATGATAGTCCCACTAACCGCAAACCAGATGGGACGGTGTATCGCTGCATAATGCTGTGGTAGCAATGCTGGTTAAGTGTGCCTCAAATTCTAAATAAATCACTGACAGTGTCACCAGCAAAGCACCCCCACACCATCGCAACTCCTCCTCTATGCTTCACGGTGGGAACCACACATGCGGAGATCATCCGTTTCACAAAGACACAGCGGTTGGAACCAAAAATCAAACATTTTGACTCATCAGACCAAAGGACACCGGTCTAATATCCATTGCTCGTGTTTCTTGGCCCAAGCAAATATTTTCTTGTTATTGGTGTCCTTTAGTAGTGGTTTCTTTGCAGCAATTCAACCATGAAGGCCTGAATCACACAGTCTCCTCTGAACAGTTGATGTTGAGATGTGTCTGTTACTTGAACTCTGTTAAGCATTTATTTGGGCTGAAATGTCTGAGGCTGGTAACTCTAATGAATTTGTCCTCTGCAGCAGAGGTAACTCTGGGTCTTCAACTTGAATAAACGTTCAAAGTTTTCCATGTCTTAAAGTAATGATGGACTGTCATTTCTCTTTGCTTATTTGAGCTGTTCTTGCCATAATATGGACATGGTCTTTTACCACATAAGGCTATCTTCTGTATACCAACCCTACCTTGTCACAACACAACTGATTGTCTCAAACACATTAAGAAGGAAATAAATTCCACAAATTAAGTTTTAACAAGGCACACCAGTTAATTTAAAATGTGTTCCAGGTGACTACCTCGTGAAGCTGGTTGAGAGAATTCCAAGAGTTTTCAAAGCTGTCATCAAGCCAAAGGGTGGCTACTTTGAATAATCTAAAATATAAAGTATATTTTAATTTGTTTAACACTTTTTTGGTTACTACAAGATTCCTTATGTGTTATTTCATAGTTTTCTTGTCTTCACATCAAAATATATTATTCACAATATATATTACTCACATTTAGGCATAAAACTTCCTTCATACTTCCATACATTTTTTAAAACGGGTTACCTTCAGATGAATCTTGTGACACTTTTGGGGGTCGTAGCGCAAAACGGAGAATACTATTGTGTTCATTTTTGTTCATAATAGTTTTTAGGGCAAACCATTCGGAGGCTACAGACGTTTAAATGTGAGACCAATTTTCGGGAATGTCTCATGGTCTGACAAACACTACTCTAGCTCTGCCACCTTTCACCGCAGATGTGGAAGTGTGACACTGGCAGATGCAGTGGATTGAAAAAAATATATCTCTAGTTTACACTGACGGTTTTTGACTGGGAGTTCTTTTGTTAGGTAATTTAGATTGACGCACCAGTGTGTCATTCGACTCTAAGGGGTTAAGTCCTAGTGTAAACTCGTGTTACAACATGCAGTAGGCTGGGTCCTGGCCCTGAACTAGGCTTTACCCTGGATTTTGTTCTGGCCCCACCACATAAATAGACCAGGCCTCCCCATCAGCCCTGCCTGCTTCCTACCTTACCCTACTCCCTACTCCCTGCCTCCGACCCAGGGCCAGTCCCAGTCTTGCCTCCCTCCACCACTCTAATTATACGAGAATCTCACTCCACCATCTGTAATTTATAACTGTCATTAACTGCAGCTTTTATAGGAAGTCATTAATCATTTTGATCTCTTTTCTAAAGCCAGATTCACTTCTCTTCATCCCAAACCTCCAGGTTAGATTTAGGGTAACATGTGAGGACCCCCATCTGTGATTGTACCCCCTCCACCCCGTCTCCTCCGAACAGAGGAGCTCAGTGTCTCTGTTTGCTATCTGACAGGAAGGAGGTATTTGGTAGAGCATGCCAACTTCTGCCACTTCTGTAACACTGACACATGGGGATGGTGCTTTATCTTCGTTTGCTAGGAAATGTTTCCAAGTGGTGTGGTGGAGCTCTCCCACTGATCCTGATGTCAGTTCAACACTGATGTAATGAATAACTCTAGCAGAGCAAGACGGCAAACCACTAACGGCCAGGAAAATGTAACCATATGGCTTAAATTAATGTCCTGAGGAAAATATAGGATTCAGTGAGGACATACACTGGTCTCAACTTCACAGTTTGAAGGAGATGGCCGCAGTTCTATATTTAACGATAATGTCAAGTATGTCTGTCTGCTGTGTTCATTTGCTAGAGAGTAGTAGTTATCCCACAGTGGAGTGTGAGCAGTGGATCTGAGTTGATGTGTAGGAGGGAGGGAGGGACAACAGGGTCATGCAACATAATGTGGAACACACTGGAATAACTAGACTCAGCATTCTGCTGTCTCCTGTCACAACCGACCCTCTACTTGTTCCGCAGACAACACAAAACAACCAGGGAATAAAGACAAACAGGACCGTAAAATTAATGCTTCTTGCTTTTGTTCTGAAAGGGATACTTAAGGGAAGCACAAAAACAACAGCAAACAAAACCGAGCAGGACAAAAGGCCAAGGCCATGGGGGGACACGGAGAGGTGAAATAGGGGATGAAGATAGGGCCACGCTGGGTACAAGGGAACCCCTCAGTGCCCTGTCCCCACGACTCCCACAGACAATGGTCCATCTGCTGGAGACACACAGGAGCTTTTACCCCTCTGAGAAAGCCCCCTCGTTTTGATTCATTCTCAGTGCCTCTCTCTCCTCTCCTCTAGACCACCCAGACACTGCCACCGCCCCTTCTCCCCATAGCTGCCAGACACACACACAAACACACACGCGCACAGGCACACACACACAAACACACACGCGCACAGGCACACACACACACACACACACACACACACACACACACACACACACACACACACACACACACACACACACACACACACACACACACACACACACACACACACACACACACACACACACACTGCTCAGGAGAGGATTATAGCCTTCCTGCATAACTGTAGTTTTACTGGCTGCCCTGCCTGTAGTTTTCCTTGTATACTCTGGAGACAGATCTACAGATAACAGTAGTTTTACTGTAGTTTTCCTTGTATACTCTGGAGACAGATCTACAGATAACAGTAGTTTTACTGTAGTTTTCCTTGTATACTCTGGAGACAGATCTACAGATAACAGTAGTTTTACTGTAGTTTTCCTTGTATACTCTGGAGACAGATCTACAGAGAGTGCCAAGGCAGACGGATGAGTTTCTGTCACCACTTCAATTATTCCTTTAGCCTTCTACAACCTATTCAGTTTGGAATCAATTCATCTCAATCCTGCCTGGTAACAGCCTTTAGATCGTTTAAAAGAGTACAATGAATATGTGGGTGTTTTCAATGACCACGTAAGATGTTATTTTTAGTTTGGACATATATACAGTGTATAATATTTAATCCCATACATCATGTCCCAGAGAATAAAATGGGACTATTCTGAAATCTGATTCTGTTTGTCTTGTTTGTGTTTTTTGGGGGGGTGGTTAATATGGGTGCGCACACATCTGTCTGTCAGTCTGACTGTCAGTCTGTCTTGTGTTTCTGTGTATTTGGGACTGAGTGTGAGCAGTGAGCTGTCTGGGACTGAGTGTGAGCAGTGTGCTGGCTGGGACTGAGTGTGAGCAGTGAACTGGCTGGGACTGAGTGTGAGCAGTGAGCTGTCTGGGACTGAGTGTGAGCAGTGAGCTGTCTGGGACTGAGTGTGAGCAGTGAACTGGCTGGGACTGAGTGTGAGCAGTGAGCTGTCTGGGACTGAGTGTGAGCAGTGAGCTGTCTGGGACTGAGTGTGAGCAGTGTGCTGGCTGGGACTGAGTGTGAGTAGTGAGGTTGCTGGGACTGAGTGTGAGCAGTGTGCTGTCTGGGACTGAGTGTGAGCAGTGAGCTGTCTGGGACTGAGTGTGAGCAGTGTGCTGGCTGGGACTGAGTGTGAACAGTGTGCTGGCTGGGACTGAGTGTGAGCAGTGAATTGGCTGGGACTGAGTGTGAGCAGTGAGCTGTCTGGGACTGAGTGTGAGCAGTGAGCTGTCTGGGACTGAGTGTGAGCAGTGTGCTGGCTGGGACTAAGTGTGAGCAGTGAGCTGTCTGGGACTGAGTGTGAACAGTGTGCTGGCTGGGACTGAGTGTGAGCAGTGTGCTGGCTGGGACTGAGTGTGAGCAGTGAGCTGTCTGGGACTGAGTGTGAGCAGTGTGCTGGCTGGGACTGAGTGTGAGCAGTGAGCTTGCTGGGACTGAGTGTGAGCAGTGGGCTGTCTGGGACTGAGTGTGAGCAGTGTGCTGGCTGGGACTGAGTGTGAGCAGTGAGCTTAAGGGGACTGAGTGTGAGCTGTGTGCTGGCTGGGACTGAGTGTGAGCAGTGAGCTGGCTGGGACTGAGTGTGAGCAGTGAGCTTGCGGGGACTGAGTGTGAGCAGTGAGCTTGCTGGGACTGAGTGTGAGCAGTGAGCTGTCTGGGACTGAGTGTGAGCAGTGTGCTGGCTGGGACTGAGTGTGAGCAGTGAGCTGGCTGGGACTGAGTGTGAGCAGTGAGCTTGCTGGGACTGAGTGTGAGCAGTGAGCTTGCTGGGACTGAGTGTGAGCAGTGAGCTGTCTGGGACTGAGTGTGAGCAGTGAGCTGGCTGGGACTGAGTGTGAGCAGTGAGCTTGCTGGGACTGAGTGCGAGCAGTGAGCTTGCTGGGACTGAGTGCGAGCAGTGAGCTTGCTGGGACTGAGTGTGAGCAGTGAGCTTGCTGGGACTGAGTGTGAGCAGTGAGCTGTCTGGGACTGAGTGTGAGCAGTGTGCTGGCTGGGACTGAGTGTGAGCAGTGTGCTTGCGGGGACTGAGTGTGAGCAGTGAGCTTGCTGGGACTGAGTGTGAGCAGTGAGCTTGCTGGGACTGAGTGTGAGCAGTGAGCTTGCTGGGACTGAGTGTGAGCAGTGAGCTTGCGGGGACTGAGTGTGAGCAGTGTGCTGGCTGGGACTGAGTGTGAGCAGTGTGCTGGCTGGGACTGAGTGTGAGCAGTGAGCTTGCTGGGACTGAGTGCGAGCAGTGAGGTTGCGGGGACTGAGTGTGAGCAGTGTGCTTGCTGGGACTGAGTGTGAGCAGTGTGCTGGCTGGGACTGAGTGTGAGCAGTGAGCTTGCGGGGACTGAGTGTGAGCAGTGAGCTGTCTGGGACTGAGTGTGAGCAGTGAGCTGTCTGGGACTGAGTGTGAGCAGTGTGCTGGCTGGGACTGAGTGTGAGTAGTGAGGTTGCTGGGACTGAGTGTGAGCAGTGTGCTGTCTGGGACTGAGTGTGAGCAGTGAGCTGTCTGGGACTGAGTGTGAGCAGTGTGCTGGCTGGGACTGAGTGTGAACAGTGTGCTGGCTGGGACTGAGTGTGAGCAGTGAATTGGCTGGGACTGAGTGTGAGCAGTGAGCTGTCTGGGACTGAGTGTGAGCAGTGAGCTGTCTGGGACTGAGTGTGAGCAGTGAGCTGTCTGGGACTGAGTGTGAGCAGTGAGCTGTCTGGGACTGAGTGTGAGCAGTGAGCTGTCTGGGACTGAGTGTGAGCAGTGAGCTGTCTGGGACTGAGTGTGAGCAGTGAGCTGTCTGGGACTGAGTGTGAGCAGTGAGCTGTCTGGGACTGAGTGTGAGCAGTGTGCTGGCTGGGACTGAGTGTGAGCAGTGTGCTGGCTGGGACTGAGTGTGAGCAGTGAGCTGTCTGGGACTGAGTGTGAGCAGTGTGCTGGCTGGGACTGAGTGTGAGCAGTGAGCTTGCTGGGACTGAATGTGAGCAGTGGGCTGTCTGGGACTGAGTGTGAGCAGTGTGCTGGCTGCGACTGAGTGTGAGCAGTGAGCTTAAGGGGACTGAGTGTGAGCTGTGTGCTGGCTGGGACTGAGTGTGAGCAGTGAGCTGGCTGGGACTGAGTGTGAGCAGTGAGCTTGCGGGGACTGAGTGTGAGCAGTGAGCTTGCTGGGACTGAGTGTGAGCAGTGAGCTGTCTGGGACTGAGTGTGAGCAGTGTGCTGGCTGGGACTGAGTGTGAGCAGTGTGCTTGCGGGGACTGAGTGTGAGCAGTGAGCTTGCTGGGACTGAGTGTGAGCAGTGAGCTTGCTGGGACTGAGTGTGAGCAGTGAGCTTGCTGGGACTGAGTGTGAGCAGTGAGCTTGTGGGGACTGAGTGTGAGCAGTGTGCTGGCTGGGACTGAGTGTGAGCAGTGAGCTGGCTGGGACTGAGTGTGAGCAGTGAGCTTGCTGGGACTGAGTGTGAGCAGTGTGCTGGCTGGGACTGAGTGTGAGCAGTGTGCTGGCTGGGACTGAGTGTGAGCAGTGAGCTTGCTGGGACTGAGTGCGAGCAGTGAGGTTGCGGGGACTGAGTGTGAGCAGTGAGCTTGCTGGGACTGACTGTGAGCAGTGTGCTGGCTGGGACTGAGTGTGAGCAGTGAGCTTGCTGGGACTGAGTGTGAGCAGTGTGCTGGCTGGGACTGAGTGTGAGCAGTGTGCTGGCTGGGACTGAGTGTGAGCAGTGAGCTGTCTGGGACTGAGTGTGAGCAGTGAGCTGTCTGGGACTGAGTGTGAGCAGTGAGCTGGCTGGGACTGAGTGTGAGCAGTGAGCTTGCGGGGACTGAGTGTGAGCAGTGAGCTTGCTGGGACTGAGTGTGAGCAGTGAGCTTGCTGGGACTGAGTGTGAGCAGTGAGCTTGCTGGGACTGAGTGTGAGCAGTGATCTTGCGGGGACTGAGTGTGAGCAGTGAGCTGGCTGGGACTGAGTGTGAGCAGTGAGCTTGCTGGGACTGAGTGTGAGCAGTGAGCTGGCTGGGACTGAGTGTGAGCAGTGTGCTGGCTGGGACTGAGTGTGAGCAGTGAGCTTGCTGGGACTGAGTGTGAGCAGTGAGCTGTCTGGGACTGAGTGTGAGCAGTGAGCTTGCTGGGACTGAGTGTGAGCAGTGTGCTGACTGGGACTGAGTGTGAGCAGTGAGCTTGCGGGGACTGAGTGTGAGCAGTGAGCTGACTGGGACTGAGTGTGAGCAGTGAGCTTGTGGGGACTGAGTGTGAGCAGTGAGCTGTCTGGGACTGAGTGTGAGCAGTGAGCTGACTGGGACTGAGTGTGAGCAGTGAGCTGTCTGGGACTGAGTGTGAGCAGTGAGCTTGCTGGGACTGAGTGTGAGCAGTGAGCTGGCTGGGACTGAGTGTGAGCAGTGAGCTTGCTGGGACTGAGTGTGAGCAGTGAGCTTGCGGGGACTGAGTGTCCTCCTGAGTGGGGCAGCAGGGCCTCTCGAGATGGTGCTCTGATTGTTTCTCTTCTCCTTCACAATGCCTTGCTCTTTAATGACAATATGGTGGCCCGGCCGTGGCAGCTCCACTGAGAGGGGAGGAAGGGAGGACGGGGGAAGGATGTTACCCAGCCTTAGTGGAGTTTACTGGAGAGAGGCGGGTGGTTGCCTGGGTAGAGGCGTCTCAGAGGAGGGTTTGCATTTGCTTGTCACCCCCCCCCCCTCCATCTCACCCCCCTTGGGTGAGACGAGCTGATTTCTGAAAATAGCCAAAGATGTTTACCAGGCTTTACCGCTGTGCTCTGCTCCCAGCCCGAAGCCTCTTGCAGCACTCCATGGAGATTAGCCCTTCAGTCTCACTCCTTGATTTATATTATTCAGCTTTAGTTTTCAGGACCTGCATTGATCCCTAATTTGGAATTAATTATTTAACTGAATTTAATGTTTTTTTTGTTTTTTTGTGTCTGGTAAGACTTACCCAAAAGGAACATTTTTATATTATGTAAATTCTTTTCGGTGAAAGATAGGAGAAAATACCACTGAAAAATCCAAACCTGTGTTTGGAAGCAGGGTGTATCTAAGGCACGAAAGCAAAGCATCTCTTTCAGTGTAATGCCATCCAGCAGGCTTCCAAGGTACGCTTGGATACGGTGGTGTGTAGATGTCCACAGCTCAGCCCTGTGGTGGCTTTAGGAAATGGCTTTTTGGTCCACAAGTAGTTGGCAGCCTGCCAGCGCACCCACTCTGATTGTGTCTGGGATAAGTAGAGTGTGTGTGTGTGTGTTTGTGTGGACACTACACTAAGTGGCCTAAAGTGAAGTTGATTCTAATCCTCTCTCTAACTAAGCCCACAGCTCTGGGTAGAATTTGACCCCATCCAGTCCAAATCCCAACATGCCTTTCCAGTTAATGGCGTATTGTTGTGGATGGTGTGATTCTCTCTGAGGTAGCAGCTTTTCACAGATGAAGTAGGGATGTTGTCCTTAAAAAGAGAGAGAGAGAGAGAGAGAGAGAGAGAGAGAGAGAGAGAGAGAGAGAGAGAGAGAGAGAGAGAGAGAGAGAGAGAGAGAGAGAGAGAGAGAGAGAGAGAGAGAGAGAGATCAGAGCCCTGCCACAGTGCCCCTCCTCATGGAGGTATAGGATGAGAAATGGCAGCTGAGGTCCATAGGGGGCACAGAGTTCACCGCGCTCTATGGTAACACACACCTGTGGGAGGGCTGATGACTCCCTATGTGAACCACTGTAATCCACTGCTATCCTGTTTACAACAAAGCTATGCAGCCTACTGTTCAGAATAAATTGCAGCATAGAATCAGAGAGGGATTATACATAGGAACATTATGAACCACTTCAGAGTCAGAATGGGTACTGTGATTAAACCAAGCTTATAAAATGTAAATGAGTAAAGTGGTGTAGGACAATGTCATAACAATAGTCAAATCAATCCCAGTAAAGCTGGTTCCTGTGCTGAGAAGGCTTGTATGGTGTTAATGATAGGTATGTTGAGATGCAGCATGGTGTTAATGACAAGTATGTTGAGATACAGCATGGTGTTAATGACAAGTATGTTGAGATACAGCATGGTGTTAATGACAGAGATATATAATGTTGAGATACAGCCTGGTGTTAATGATAGGTATGTTGAGATGCATCATGGTGTTAATGACAAGTATGTTGAGATACAGCATGGTGTTAATGACAGAGATATATAATGTTGAGATACAGCCTGGTGTTAATGATAGGTATGTTGAGATGCAGCATGGTGTTAATGATAGGTATGTTGAGATACAGCATGGTGTTAATGACAGAGATATATAATGTTGAGATACAGCATGGTGTTAATGACAGAGATATATAATGTTGAGATACAGCATGGTGTTAATGATAGGTATGTTGAGATACAGCCTGGTGTTAATGATAGGTATGTTGAGATACAGCATGGTGTTAATGATAGGTATGTTGAGATACAGCATGGTGTTAATGATAGCTATGTTGAGATACAGCATGGTGTTAATGATAGGTATGTTGAGATACAGCATGGTGTTAATGATAGGTATGTTGAGATACAGCATGGTGTTAATGATAGGTATGTTGAGATACAGCATGGTGTTAATGATAGCTATGTTGAGATACAGCATGGTGTTAATGATAGGTATGTTGAGATACAGCATGGTGTTAATGATAGGTATGTTGAGATACAGCATGGTGTTAATGATAGGTATGTTGAGATACAGCATGGTGTTAATGATAGCTATGTTGAGATACAGCATGGTGTTAATGATAGGTATGTTGAGATACAGCATGGTGTTAATGATAGCTATGTTGAGATACAGCCTGGTGTTAATGATATGTATGTTGAGATACAGCATGGTGTTAATGACATAGATATATAATGTTGAGATACAGCATGGTGTTAATGATAGGTATGTTGAGATACAGCATGGTGTTAATGATAGGTATGTTGAGATACAGCATGGTGTTAAGGACAGCGATATATAATGTTGAGATACAGCATGGTGTTAATGACAGAGATATATAATGTTGAGATACAGCATGGTGTTAATGATAGGTATGTTGAGATACAGCATGGTGTTAATGACAAGTATGTTGAGATACAGCATGGTGTTAATGATAGGTATGTTGAGATACAGCATGGTGTTAATGACAAGTATGTTGAGATACAGCATGGTGTTAATGATAGGTATGTTGAGATGCATCATGGTGTTAATGATAGGTATGTTGAGATACAGCATGGTGTTAATGATAGGTATGTTGAGATACAGCATGGTGTTAATGACAGGTATGTTGAGATACAGCATGGTGTTAATGACAAGTATGTTGAGATACAGTATGGTGTTAATGACAAGTATGTTGAGATACAGCATGGTGTTAATGATAGGTATGTTGAGATACAGCATTGTGTTAATGATAGAGGTGTATAATGTTGAGATGCAGGAGCATGCTGGAGATACAAAGTTATGGGAGAAAGTGGAATCATTGGATGGATGATTTATGTGGTGAGGAAGTAGTTAGCTGTCACAGCGGCCCTTCTCCAGCCCTTCTCTTAGCCCCCTCCCAGCCCAGTACCAGGTGCCCAGTGGGCCAATTAGACCCAGCTCTAATCCCAGGTACAACACTTAACTGGGCCACTCGAGACCAGCAGCCGTCTGTAACCATACACAACACACCATGCTATCTCTCCATTCGCTCTCCCTCTCTCTCTCTCTCCATTCACTATTTCTCTCTCTCTCTTCCTTCCTCTCTCACTCAATTTCTCTCTCTCTCTCTCTCTCTCCATTCACTATTTCTCTCTCTTTCTTCCTCTCTCTCACTCAATTTCTCTCTCTCATTTTCTTTCTTTCTCTCTCTCTCTCTCTCTCTCTCTCTCTCTCTCTCTCTCTCTCTCTCTCTCTCTCTCTCTCTCTCTCTCTCTCTCGCTCACTCTTTCTCTCTCTCTTTTTCTCTCTCTTCCTTCTTCGCTCTCTCATCAGTACGTCTCTCATTATCTCTCCCCAACTCTCTCTTTCTCTGTCCCCCACCCCCCACCCTCCTCACTCTCTCTGCTCCACCTCCCCCCTCCCCTCCTCCCTCTTTCCTCCTGTACGAGGTGCTGTCCTGTGGTTCTCATTCTGGGACAGGTGGTACGAAGTGTGGCGGTAGCCAGGCCGTTGCCGTATGGCTGATGCCACGCTCAGGTAATTAGAGCTCATTATGGAGACACTAGTGGTACACTAATTAACAGGTCTGTTCTGCTGCCTCTCCCCTCCTCTCTCCTCTGCTCTCCTCTCCTCTCCCTCTCCATTACCACCACCCCTTCTGACCCTGCAGCCACACCCTGAGAGGGTGTGAGGAATGTTCATGTTCATAGGAGGAGTAGCAGAGGGGAGCGGGGAGCAGGTAGCTGACTAGTGGTGGCTGTTCAGCAGCCTGATGGTTTGAGGGTAGAAGCTATTGGCCAGTCTGTCAGTCTTCACCATGATGCTCCTGTACTGTAGTGATGGAAGCGGGGACAACAGGGCGTTGCTGGTGTCGCTGATGATCTTCTTGGCCTTCCTGAGACACCTGGTGTTGTAGGTGTTCTGTAGGTCAGGAAGTGTGCACCCAATGGTGCGTTCGGCTGCACGTATCACCCTCTGAAATGCCCTGCGGCCCGCGGCGGTGGAGTTGCCGTACCAGGCTGTGATGCAGCCTAACAGTATTTGAGGGTCAAATTTCTTCAGCATCCTGGTGTCCATGTGGTTTGACCATTTCAGCTTCTCTGAGATGTGTACGTCGAGGAATTTGAAGTTATCGACTGTCTCCACAGCGGCCCCATTGATGAGGATGGGGGCGTGTTTACCCTGGTTCCTCCTGAAGTCCACAATCAGCTCCTTTGTTTTGTTGACGTTGAGGAAGAGGTTGTTTACCTGGCACCACACTGTCAGAGTGCCTTCCTCCTCCCTGTAGGCCATCCCGTTGTTGTTGTTGGTATCAGGCCTACTACTGTTGAGTCGTCAGTGAACTTGAGGATGTATTTTGAACTGTGTGATGTCACGTAGGTGTGGGTATACACGGAATACAGGAGGGGAATGAAGACGCACCCCTGTGGGGCCCCGTGTTAAGAATCAGTGTCGCGGAGGTAATGTTGCCTACCTTCATCACCTGGAGGCAGCCCTTTAGGAAGTCCATGACCCAGTTGCATAGGGAGGAGTTCAGACCCAGGGCTGTGAGCTTTGTAATGAGCTGATAGGACACTATGGTATTGAAGGCAGAGCTGTAGTCCATGAACAGCATCCTCACATATGCATTCTTTTTGTCCAGGTGGGTAAGGGCAGTGTGCAGTGCAATGGCGATTGCGTCGTCCGTGGACCTGTCAGGCGAATTGGAGAGGGTGGAGTGTTTCGGGGAGGGAGGAGGTGATATGGTCATTGACTAGCCTCTTGAAGCACTTCATGATGACTGAAGTGAGTGCTACTGGTCAGTAGTCATTCAGTTCAGTTACTTTCCCTTTCTTGGGCACAGGGATGACAGTGGACATCTTGAAGCAGGTGAGTGTAGTGGCCTGAGCTAGAGAGAGATTGAACATGTCAGAGAACACACCAGCCAGCTGGTCTGCACATGGTCTGAGGGCACGACTAAGGATGCCGTCTGGTCCGGCAGCCTTGCGAGAGTTAACACGTTTTAATGGCTTACCTACGTCTTCAGTGGGGACCGTGCGTATGTAGTCCGTGTTGTCATCAGGGGCTCTCCTCGGCAGCTCAGGGTCATTGTGCTCGAAAATTGAGAAAAAGGTGTTTAGCTTGTCCGGTAGGGTGACTGTATGGTTTACACTAAGGCTGCCTGGGATGGAGAGGCTGAGGCTGCATGGGATGGAGAGGTTGAGGCTGCCTGGGATGGAGAGGCTGAGGCTGCCTGGGATGGAGAGTCTGGGGTTTCCTGGGATGGAGAGGCTGAGGCTGCCTGGGATGGAGAGGCTGAGGCTGCCTGGGATGGAGAGTCTGGGGTTTCCTGGGATGGAGAGGCTGACGCTGCCTGGGATGGAGAGGTTGATGCTGCCTGGGATGGAGAGGCTGAGGCTGCCTGGGATGGAGAGTCTGGGGTTTCCTGGGATGGAGAGGCTGAGGCTGCCTGGGATGGAGAGGCTGAGGCTGCCTGGGATGGAGAGGCTGAGGCTGCCTGGGATAGAGAGGCTGACGCTGCCTGGGATAGAGAGGCTGAGGCTGCCTGGGATGGAGAGGCTGAGGCTGCCTGGGATGGAGAGGCTGAGGCTGCCTGGGATGGAGAGGCTGAGGCTGCCTGGGATGGAGAGGCTGAGGCTGCCTGGGATGGAGAGGCTGAGGCTGCCTGGGATGGAGAGGCTGAGGCTGCCTGGGATGGAGAGGCTGAGGCTGCCTGGGATGGAGAGGCTGACGCTGCCTGGGATGGAGAGGCTGAGGCTGCCTGGGATGGAGAGGCTGAGGCTGCCTGGGATGGAGAGTCTGGGGTTTCCTGGGATGGAGAGGCTGAGGCTGCCTGGGATGGAGAGGTTGAGGCTGCCTGGGATGGAGAGGCTGAGGCTGCCTGGGATGGAGAGTCTGGGGTTTCCTGGGATGGAGAGGCTGAGGCTGCCTGGGATGGAGAGGCTGAGGCTGCCTGGGATGGAGAGGCTGAGGCTGCCTGGGATAGAGAGGCTGACGCTGCCTGGGATAGAGAGGCTGAGGCTGCCTGGGATGGAGAGGCTGAGGCTGCCTGGGATGGAGAGGCTGAGGCTGCCTGGGATGGAGAGGCTGAGGCTGCCTGGGATGGAGAGGCTGAGGCTGCCTGGGATGGAGAGGCTGAGGCTGCCTGGGATGGAGAGGCTGAGGCTGCCTGGGATGGAGAGGCTGAGGCTGCCTGGGATGGAGAGGCTAAGGTTTCCTGGGATGGAGAGGCTGAGGCTGCCTGGGATGGAGAGGCTGAGGCTGCCTGGTATGGAAGGAGAGGCTGCCTGAGATGGATGGAGAGGCTGCCTGGGATGGATGGAGAGGCTGCCTGGGATGGAAGGAGAGGCTGCTTGGGATGGATGGAGAGGCTGCCCGGGATGGATGGAGAGGCTGCCTGGGATGGAGAGGCTGAGGCTGCCTGGGATGGAGAGGCTGAGGCTGCCTGGGATGGAGAGGCTGAGGCTGCCTGGGATGGAGAGGTTGAGGCTGGGGCTGCAGGTGTGACTTTACCTCCCTCAGAGTTGACAGGGATTTCACTCCACATGTTTGAGGGTAGCTGTAGACCATGAGAGATGTGCTGACACATGACCAGCCTTCCACTGAGATTGAATCAAATCAAATCAAATGATATTTGTCACATGCGATGCTTATGACAGGTGTAGACCTTACCGTGAAATGCTTACTTACAAGCCCTTAACCAACAGTGCAGTTCTAGAATTAGAGTTAAGAAAATATTTACTAAATAGACTAAAGTAAAACAAATTAAAATATTAAAAAGGAACACAAGAAAATGACATCACAATAACATGATTATATACAGGGGGTACACAATGTGCTTGACATAAGCTTGAGGTGTGTGTGTGTGATCATATCTATTTGTGTGCCATACCTCTGAAGATGAGACAGGAGGAAAGTCTTTCTGTATTTTGGGTCATTTCATCCCTGTGTGGGTTAACGAATCAGTGTGTGTCTGCTACTCCTCTCTCTAGTGTCTATCCCAACACACTGCCGTTGGCCCGTCACTCACTCCAACAGTCATGGCTAGCAGCTGGAGTCTGCCACACCAAGACAGAGCAGACAGGGACAGACAGTTAACAATCTCCACACTGTCTGTCTGTTTATAAAGCACAAAGAGCCCTCCTCTCCATGCAGGGCATAAAGTATTCTGCATATTAAACAGGGCTTCAACAGAAGGTCCCGTTGCTGCATCCTGTTGTTGCCTCTGGCCCTCTCCCAACAGAGGGACCATTAGCAACCAGTGTCAGGGCCAGGGCGAAGCAGGGGGGAGACGGGGGGTCTCAGGGGGGATGGAGAGGCTACCGGGAGCAGGTAGGGGGTGGGGATGAGGGGGGTTAAGTGGGAGGGGGGGGTTATATTGCGAACCGTCAAACAAAGCAATTAGATTACAGCCAGAAACTCACTTTAATATCAGTGTGCAGATATTGCCAGGACCGCCACTGTGTCCAACTTAAAAAAGTCAAACATGATTTAAAAGGTTATTCCACTGTTATTCCAGGTTATTACACTGCCTAGAGGAGGCTTTCCCCCCCCCCCCCCCCTCCCTATCCCCCCCCCCCCCACACACACACACACACTAATTTCCTTCTCTCCCTCTCTAGGCTGTCAGGACTGTATAATACATCTCTCTATATTGCATCATATTCAGCCGCCGTGTCTTCTTGGTGCCGATTATACAGACACAGTTTATGAAAGGAGACCAGTAACATGGAGAGAAAGAAAGAAGCAACACATCTGCATCTCTTATATCTATATTTATATCTATATCTATATTTATATCTATATTTATATCTATATCTACATTTCTCCAAAACGACTGTTAGGCGTACAGTACATTGGTGATCAGCCAATGTTTTGGTCCTTAGGCTAATATGCTGTATTGATCTCGATGTGAGGTCGGTGTAGTCTCTGTGTGTGTCATTGTGGCCCTTGTCGTGGTGCTAGGGGCTTTTGAGTTGCGGTGGTGCTGTGATGTGATGTTAGCACGCGGGAGACCCCTGTCCTGTGGTTACCACGTTGTTGCCATGGGGAGCCCTGTTGGAACAGGCAGTGGCAGGGGAAGCTCTTTGATATGGGCAGACACCATTAGATATTCTGTTGAAGAACATTAGTTCCAGTGCTGACTGGGGAAAAACCAGCCCTCTGCCTGGTGATAGCACTAGTAGGAGATGGCTGGGGATTATGAGACTGGGATGGAAGGAGAGGCACATGTGATCATCTATAGACAGACCTTTGGCATGGTAGACACCAGTCATGGTACAGTACAGTTCATCCATGTTCTCACTAATCCTTATGAGTATGTATAGATACAGCTAGTATCATCTTTACCAGGAGTATGTATAGATACAGTTAGTATCATCCTTACCAGGAGTATGTATAGATACAGTTAGTATCATCCTGACCAAGAGTATGTATAGATACAGTTAGTATCATCCTTACCAGGAGTATGTATAGATACAGTTAGTATCATCCTGACCAAGAGTATGCATAGATACAGTTAGTATCATCCTGACCAGGAGTATGTATAGATACAGTTAGTATCATCCTGACCAAGAGTATGTATAGATACAGTTAGTATCATCCTGACCAAGAGTATGTATAGATACAGTTAGTATCATCCTGACCAAGAGTATGTATAGATACAGTTAGTATCATCCTGACCAAGAGTATGTATAGATACAGTTAGTATCATCCTGACCAAGAGTATGTATAGATACAGTTAGTATCATCCTGACCAAGAGTATGTATAGATACAGTTAGTATCATCCTGACCAAGAGTATGTATAGATACAGTTAGTATCATCCTGACCAAGAGTATGTATAGATACAGTTAGTATCATCCTGACCAAGAGTATGTATAGATACAGTTAGTATCATCCTGACCAAGAGTATGTATAGATACAGTTAGTATCATCCTGACCAAGAGTATGTATAGATACAGTTAGTATCATCCTGACCAAGAGTATGTATAGATACAGTTAGTATCATCCTGACCAAGAGTATGTATAGATACAGTTAGTATCATCCTTACCAGGAGTATGTATAGATACAGTTAGTATCATCCTGACCAGGAGTATGTATAGATACAGTTAGTATCATCCTGACCAAGAGTATGTATAGATACAGTTAGTATCATCCTGACCAAGAGTATGTATAGATACAGTTAGTATCATCCTGACCAAGAGTATGTATAGATACAGTTAGTATCATCCTGACCAAGAGTATGTATAGATACAGTTAGTATCATCCTGACCAGGAGTATGTATAGATACAGTTAGTATCATCCTGACCAGGAGTATGTATAGATACAGTTAGTATCATCCTGACCAAGAGTATGTATAGATACAGTTAGTATCATCCTGACCAAGAGTATGTATAGATACAGTTAGTATCATCCTGACCAGGAGTATGTATAGATACAGTTAGTATCATCCTTACCAGGAGTATGTATAGATACAGTTAGTATCATCCTGACCAAGAGTATGTATAGATACAGTTAGTATCATCCTGACCAAGAGTATGTATAGATACAGTTAGTATCATCCTGACCAAGAGTATGTATAGATACAGTTAGTATCATCCTGACCAAGAGTATGTATAGATACAGTTAGTATCATCCTGACCAAGAGTATGTATAGATACAGTTAGTATCATCCTGACCAAGAGTATGTATAGATACAGTTAGTATCATCCTGACCAAGAGTATGTATAGATACAGTTAGTATCATCCTGACCAGGAGTATGTATAGATACAGTTAGTATCATCCTGACCAAGAGTATGTATAGATACAGTTAGTATCATCCTTACCAGGAGTATGTATAGATACAGTTAGTATCATCCTGACCAGGAGTATGTATAGATACAGTTAGTATTGTCATGACGTTGGCCTGATGGGGGAGGTTTATGACCCCCATAAATACCTTTCCCCTTTTTCCTCTCTCTACTCTACCGATGGGACTATTGAAAATCCCTTTGTTAACATTGAGAGAGAGTCTGGTGACATAAAAAGATGGTTAACGGAACCATATTTCGGTAATCCAACCAGTTGAAAATATGCTTTGGGACTTAATGAATATGATGTCAGTTCAGTTGGCGTCTGAGACATGATTACTGATGACAGGACGACCTAAACTATATCTTGGAAAATCTACACATTCTAGTTATCAGATTCACATGGAATTGTTGTGCAATTTAAATGTTTAAATATGAAACTATTTGTGAAAAGATTAAATGTAATTTAGCTTCTTAATGAGAGAACGGTTTGTCAGAAGAACAGCACTGTGCTCACTCAGAGGCCCCGCCCAAGTGAACAGACACGGGTTGTAAATTACGGCCCTCTAAACACGGCCCTCTCTCCCAACCCTATATAAGCCCCTTTACGAAAATGTAACTTCCTGTTCCCGAGGACGTTAGGGCGACGGTCCTACGTTAAAAGGGCTCAGATTAATAACCTAACGAAATTAGCGACGAATTTCAACGTGAAGATGACGGTCAACACGACGACAGGATGAATTTCAACGACCAGCCAGAATATAGCATGAGCTTAAAAGTATGGCAACTTGGTATGAACTTTGAACTCTTATTCACTCCAGAAGTGATAACTCCTAGCCGTTCAGTTAGCAACAGTCGCTGTAAACGTGGGCTAGGAAAGGACGGACAACGTATCCAGTCTAACACACACAACAATACTACAACGTATCCAGTTTACCACCAGAGACATTCTTCAGAGGACCAGAGATCCATGCTGGACCAACCTGCCTTCTATCGACGACCAATCTACCGAAGTGCAGCTCAGAGTAAATATTTATTGCATTCTCCTTTTTGAAATGGCCGGTTATTTAGAATGCATAAGATACTGTATTTACGATAGCATAGCTGCCTACGGCCCGATAGAGACACAAAACCTTTTTGCTTTTCAGTCTTCCCGCTCTTTCACTCAAACCCAACCCCCTTTCTTTGTGTAACCAGCTGTCATAGCTGTTTCGTCCGCTAGGGACATTTTCCTTTATGAAATCATTTGTAATCAATGTATGATCCATTCTGTGTAGATGTAATTCTGTGTGATTTATTTCGGTATTTAGTAAATTTAGTAAACCAAATTTCGGTATTTAGTAAATTTAGTAAACCAAATTTTGTATTTCTGATTCAACTTGTTAGCCAGGGTTCGTGAAGATAACCAAGAATTTACAACTTTCAGATGAGACTAAATAATGTGACGATTAAATATTGACTGCTATTGATGTAAAAGATTACTAGGTCTTTAAGAGTTTATTCGGAAGATAACAGCTCTATAAACATTATTTCATGGTGCCCCGACTTTCTAGTTAATTACATTTACCTGATTAGCTGAATCAGGTAATATTAATTAAAGAGAAATGATTTTATAGAATAGCTTGTCATATCACTTAATCCAGCATAGCCAAAGACACGACAGTATCATCCTTACCAAGAGTATGTATAGATAGATAGTATCATCCTTCCAGAATTTTCCACTTAATCTGTCTGTAGATGATTGGCATTTTAAAATATTTGTCTATGCTTCAGTCCCTTGTGTTGTGATTCCCACCTCTATGTTCTCTCCCCAAGCCAGGCTGCTGGTGGTTTCCTTGGAGCAGCATGCACATGCATATACAATGAGAGTTGAATTCCGATGCACCTGCTCACCCCTCCCCCCTCCCACTAACTCCCTACCCCTGCTCCCCCCCTCCCACCCTCCATATCCACCCCTCCAGCCTCTCCTCTCCTCTCTACCTCCTGCTGATTGGGATCAGCTGATTGGCTGATGCAACAGTATGAGTAGGATTTGATCACCATGTTCACATCAACAACTGAAGCTTTACCCTGCCTGTTACCCAGAAATATGCATTTGTTAAGCTCCTATAGGGCCTATCGGAGAAATACAACCTCTTCTTCTAGCCTCTTCTTTTCTCCCGAAGCCCCCAGTCACTCCTCCAGCCCCTCCCTCTACCTCCCGTCTGAGATTAAGACTCCTCATGCCATGTGCCCGCTGTGCCCGTTGAATGCCAGCATTTGTGCCAGCCTGGTATAATGAAGCCGTTGTCTCTGTCCTCTACCCCGTTCCTAATCGTCATATGGACCAATGACCTGTGGTGTGCCAGTGAGACGGGCCGTGTCTCTTTAGAGAGAAGCTTTTAGCTGGAGTGTCTCTTGCTCCCCTCGCTCTGTCTCTCATCAGCAGGTTTGGGCCGTGTTGGAGTCGAGCGCCACTCATTTACAAATTAGTTTGCTTCATAAATCACAGGCTCCCCCAGCTCAGTGGTGAATTGAGTTGAGTGTAGGAACTGGCAGCCAGTGAAAAGGCTCTCTCTCTCTCTAAGCACCCCCAGCTGCTCACAGCCCCCCCAATACAGGCAAATATGAATGTAGTCTAAATGGAACCAAGCCCGCTGTTGGGGGGTGTTAACTGGTTAACTGGTTCACTGATGTATCTAATTAATTTCTCCGCAAATAATGAATTTAGCATCTAACGAGAAAAACGCACAAACTACTCTACTTCACGTTACACCGAGGGTTATTCATGAATTATTTCAATGTTAAAACATGTTTTTTTTTAATAAAAAATAACATGTCTCCCCTAATCTGAATATTGGTGCCTGTTTGAGCTCCCTCTCTTATTGTCAGGCACCAGATGAGCAGGAGGCTAGGGGGTAAACCCTGCACCAGATGAGCAGGAGGCTAGGGGGTAAACCCTGCACCAGATGAGCAGGAGGCTAGGGGGTAAACCCTGGACCAGATGAGCAGAAGGCTAGGGGGTAAACCCTGCACCAGATGAGCAGGAGGCTAGGGGGTAAACCCTGCACCAGATGAGCAGGAGGCTAGGGGGTAAACCCTGCACCAGATGAGCAGGAAGCTAGGGGGTAAACCCTGCACCAGATGAGCAGGAGGCTAGGGGGTAAACCCTGCACCAGATGAGCAGGAGGCTAGGGGGTAAACCCTGCACCAGATGAGCAGGAAGCTAGGGGGTAAACCCTGCACCAGATGAGCAGGAGGCTAGGGGGTAAACCCTGCACCAGATGAGCAGGAGGCTAGGGGGTAAACCCTGCACCAGATGAACAGGAGGCTAGGGGGTAAACCCTGCACCAGATGAACAGGAGGCTAGGGGGTAAACCCTGCACCAGATGAGCAGGAGGCTAAGGGGTAAACCCTGCACCAGATGAACAGGAGGCTAGGGGGTAAACCCTGCACCAGATGAACAGGAGGCTAAGGGGTAAACCCTGCACCAGATGAGCAGGAGGCTAGGGGGTAAACCCTGCACCAGATGAACAGGAGGCTAGGGGGTAAACCCTGTACCAGATGAGCAGGAGGCTAGTGGGTAAACCCTGCACCAGATGAGCAGGAGGCTAGGGGGTAAACCCTGCACCAGATGAGCAGGAGGCTAGGGGGTAAACCCTGCACAGCCTAGAGATGGAACTCATAGGACAACAGGGTACAATGAGACAGAGAGAGGCAGTGAAAGAGAGGAGGAGGAGAGAAGAGAGAAGGATAGAAGAGAGAGGGGGTAATGAATGTAGACATAAGGCTCCAGGCTGATGAATGAAGAGCAGCAGAGGGGGAGAGGGGTACAAAAATTAAAGAAGGAAGAGCAGCGGAGGGGGGAGAGGGGAAGAGAAACTAGATAATGAAGTGCAGCGGAGGGGGGAGAGGGGAAGAGAAACTAGATAATGAAGTGCAACGGAGGGGGGAGAGGGGAAGAGAAATGAAAGAAACAGCATCAGGGAGAAAAACAGTTGGAGGAAATATGGAGAAGAGAGGGAAGAGAATAACATGAGGATGTGAGGGCATCGTTCAGAGAAAACAACAATAGGGGATTTGGAAGCCAGCCAGATTTCACTGGGGTTTTTCTCCCTCTTCCCTCTCTCCTTCCATCCCTCTCTCCCCTCCCCTCCACCATGTTTATTGTCAGTGCCAGGATCTTTTGCCAGAGTAGAAACTCCCTGGTAGTGATCTGCTTGGTAGCAGAGCTGCTCCCCAGGAAGGGCACTGTGGATTGCTGTGTTTTAACCCCGGAGGTTAGCTGTAATAGACTATAAAGGTCCTTCTGTGTCTATTTCTGCAAGGGACCTGATACTGCTTTTAACACCTTGTCTGTGTTGTGCATCGCCCTCTCCTTGTGTTCACCTGTACTCCTACATCATATAGAGGATGATTTTGAGTCAGCGTTAGATGCCCTGATATGGTAGCTATTAATTTAATCACATGGTAAAGTTATTATATTTGGGACCAGCGCCATATGATTGTTAACCTTGTCCAAACCGCTGCGTGAGCTCCAGGTTGGGTGTATGCTGTACTGATGGGAATACTGACCCGTTGACTGCAATCAGAGACAGAGGCAGAGGGTAGTGGCTGGCTACCACTGTCTTTAACCTGCACCTCAGCTCTCACCGTTTCCAGGGCAGAAGGTGGGCCGAGGTGCAGAGTTGTTCTGGTGTTGACAGGCTACACCAGACTGACTCACTCAGCGTTAACAAGCTGCCCTTGGCCCCCTTCTCTTCTGCCCCTCCACCCCCTTCCTTTCTCCTACGCCCTCCTTTACCCAGGGCCCAGAGGTCCGTCAGCGCGGGCAGGAAAACGCCGGCGGGCGGCTACTACGGCTGCTCACTACTGCAGCCCACGTATCAGAGCTGTCAGGAAGGCCAGCGGTGACAGGGGGAAATTGGGCTGACTGCTTTCTGTAGGGTTTTCTGCCTCACTCACTCACTCTCTTTCTCTCTCTTTCTCTCTCTCCCTTTGGGCTGACCTGATGTATGGGAGAGACAGTTACTGGACCCCACTGCCATCTGTAATATCATTCATGGAAGAGAGGAAATTGGAGGTAGAGTTACCGATTGCAGAAGTACAGTAGCATTAAGATGGTCTAGTTAGAAATTAGTCGGGCAGGGTATTTCTCCTCAATTACATAAGTGTAACACATTATGAGAATGTCCCTCCCCTTCACCCCTCGTCTCCCTGTCCCCTCCTGCCTCCCCTTCACCCCTCTTCTCCCTGTCCCCTCCTGCCTCCCCTTCACCCCTCGTCTCCCTGTCCCCTCCTGCCTCCCCTTCACCCCTCGTCTCCCTGTCCCCTCCTGCCTCCCCTTCACCCCTCGTGTCCCTGTCCCCTCCTGCCTCCCCTTCACCCCTCGTTTCCCTGTCCCCTCATGCCTCCCCTTCCCCCCTCGTCTCCCTGTCCCCTGTTGGCCTGTGGAGAGTGGAGAGAGAGGACTTCTGTGAGAGGGGTCTCAGGTCGGCCCACCAATGGGAAGAATTTATCTGTGATTAGTTCAGATTGGATAAACTAATCCTTGGGAAGTAAGCTGCTTCAAGGGGGCTCAGTGCCTTCTGGGGGAGATGGTTCCCCACACACACACACACACACACACACACACACACACACACACACACACACACACACACAGGAGGGCGCACATGGGTGACATTCAGCCACCTAAAAAACACAAAGTAGCATTTAAACAAAGCTATTTGAATGCATATACTACACACACACACACACACACACACACACACACACACACACACACACACACACACACACACACACACACACACACACACACACACACACACACACACACACACACACACACACACACACACACACACAATCCCTGCATTACCACCTGCTAACCCACATCCATAATGTTTCCCTCTCCCCTTTAGCTCATCAGGGATTAGGGAAATTGCCCGGAATGAAATAAATATGTTCTCTGATGGCCCTTTTTTGTACACATGGAGTCATTACACAGCTGGATATTCTCTCTAGAGACAGGAAGAAAGACCAGAGCCATTTTTAAAAAGAGAGAGAATGGTGCTTCCTCTATACAGCCATTTCACACTGGTTATTTTAACTTTTGCTGACGCAATGATGAAATGTCTGCATAGACTAGTCTTAGGCCTGCAGAGTTGAATAGATAACTGGTGGTGTGTTAAGTCAGAACAGTATAGCTCTAAGTCCTTTCTACAGATGTTTAATGAGCTGTGTGCCAACACTGTGCCCACCAGACCACAGCCGTGCCCTCCTCTGACTCTGATTGGCTCTCCAGTCTCCAGTCAGAGCTGGAAGCTCTGGAATGTTCTCCTGTGTGTCCTCACACGTGGCCAACGCACCATCTAGACTACCATCTACCCCTCCAACAGCACATGTGGGACCCGGGCATTCCCTGGCCGCCGGGTTACATGTGGGCACCGCAGCGCCCTGAGAAGCCATGCCCAGCTGGATGCCAGCTGCCTGATGGAGAGGCTGGAGGAAATTAACCGGTGTGTGTGTGTGTGTGTGTATGGGTGGAGCCAAGAGGACGGCAGTCTGTAATTGTGCCTGGCGATGCAATTCTGCCCTACTCATACAGTCTAATCCAGCCAAGACCCACTTGATGGTCTGTGAAAGATGCCCTCCTAGGGGAGGAGGAGGGGAAGAGAGGGGGGAAGAGAGGGGAAGAGAGGGGTGGAAGAGAGGGGGGAAGAGAGGGGAAGAGAGGGGTGGAAGAGAGGGAGGGGAAGAGAGGGGAAGAGAGGGGGGAAGAGAGGGGAAGAGAGGGGGGGAAGAGAGGGGGGAATAAAGGAGGGGAAGAGAGGGGGGAAGAAAGGGGGGGAAGATAGGGGGGGAGAAAAGGGGGAAGAAAGGAGGGGAAGAGAGGGGGGAAAGGAGGGGATGAAAGGGGGGAAGAGGGGTTTATGGAGGTAATTGCAGGGTTTATCAGGACCCTGCCGTCCTATTGCACAGCGAGCTCAGATTTAGCACTGCATAAACACAATACTCTCTCTCTCTCTGCCCCGTCACTTGTGGGTCTTGTGGATGGTTATGCTTGGTGGTGGTAGAAAGTACTGAGGAATGTAATCCTTCTCTCCATAATCAGGGGATAATTATCTAGGATTCAACTGTAATTTCCTTAAACCCATGTTTCTATTGACCTACAGTCAACAGTAGCATCTGAGCATATTTGTCCCTGCTACAGCAGTGAGTTAGTTGTAGTGGTCCTAGGAGACTGAGAGATGTGGAGGTTAGTGTTGTGATTAGTCTAAATGTCATACAGAGATGTATGCCTCCTGTATAGATCACCTTAATGCCCTCTCACTCTGTCCTCCAGCACCAGAGATGTATGCCTCCTGTATAGATCACCTTAATGCCCTCTCACTCTGTCCTCCAGCACCAGTCGATGCTAGCCTCTTTGCATACATACATCTTTTAACAATATGTGCATATTGACTAGTGCATAGTAATGGAGATCCCTCCCACCTGAGGCCCACTCACATCCCATCACAGCCATGTCCACTCAGTCACCTCTGACCTTAACATAGACCCAGGCCCTAAGGTCATGTTATCATAATGAATATGCTATTGTAATGAGATACAGAGACAGGGCTAGAGGGGGAGAGCAAGGCTTTTGTCAGTCAACCGTTGAACTCTTTATAATTCCTTCAAATCAAATCACATTTTATTTATCACTTACACATGGTTAGCAGATGTTAATGCGAGTGTTCCGAAATGCTTGTGCTTCTAGTTCCGACAATGCAGTAATAACCAACAAGTAATCTAACCTAACAATTTCACAACAGCTACCTTATACACACAAGTGTAAAGGGATGAAGAATATGTACATAAAGATATATGAATGAGTGACGGTACAGAACGGCATAGGCAAGATGCAGTAGACGGTATCGAGTACAGTATATACATATGAGATGAGTAATGTAGGGTATGTAAACATATAAAAGTGGCATTGTTTAAAGTGGCTAGTGATACATGTATTACATAAAGATGGCAAGATGCAGTAGGTGGTATAGAGTACAGTATATACATATGAGATGCGTAATGTAGGGTATGTAAACATTATATTAAGTGGCGTTGTTTAAAGTGGCTAGTGATATTTTTTTTACATGTATGGCAGCAGCCACTCAATATTAGTGGTGGCTGTTTAACAGTCTGATGGCCTTGAGATAGAAGCTGTTTTTCAGTCTCTCGGTCCCTGCTTTGATGCACCTGTACTGACCTCGCCTTCTGGATGATAGCGGGGTGAACAGGCAGTGGCTCTGGTGGTTGTTGTCCTTGATGATCTTTATGGCCTTCCTGTGACATCGGGTGGTGTAGGTGTCCTGGAGGGCAGGTAGTTTGCCCCCGGTGATGCATTGTGCAGACCTCACTACCCTCTGGAGAGCCTTACGGTTGTGGGCGGAGCAGTTGACGTACCAGGCGGTGATACAGCCCGACAGGATGCGCTCGATTGTGCATCTGTAAAAGTTTGTGAGTGTTTTTGGTGACAAGCCGAATTTCTTCAGCTTCCTGAGGTTGAAGAGGCGCTGCTGCGCCTTCTTCACCACACTGTCTGTGTGGGTGGACCAATTCAGTTTGTCCGTGATGTGTACGCCGAGGAACTTAAAATGTTCTACTCTCTCCACTACTGTCCCGTCGATGTGGATAGGGGGGTGCTCCCTCTGCTGTTTCCTGAAGTCCACGATCATCTCCTTTGTTTTGTTGACGTTGAGTGTGAGGTTATTTTCCTGACACCACACTCCGAGGGCCCTCACCTCCTCCCTGTAGGCCGTCTCGTCGTTGTTGGTAATCAAGCCTACCACTGTAGTGTCGTCTGCAAACTTGATGATTGAGTTGGAGGCGTGCATGGCCACGCAGTCGTGGGTAAACAGGGAGTACAGGAGAGGGCTCAGAACGCACCCTTGTGGGGCCCCAGTGTTGAGGATCAGCGGGGTGGAGATGTTGTTACCTACCCTCACCACTTGGGGGCGGCCCGTCAGGAAGTCCAGTACCCAGTTGCACAGGGCGGGGTCGAGACCCAGGGTCTCGAGCTTGATGACGTGTTTGGAGGGTACTATGGTGTTAAATGCTGAGCTGTAGTCGATGAACAGCATTCTCACATAGGTATTCCTCTTGTCCAGATGGGTTAGAGCAGTGTGCAGTGTGGTTGCGATTGCGTCGTCTGTGGACCTATTGGGGCGGTAAGCAAATTGGAGTGGGTCTAGGGTGTCAGGTAGGGTGGAGGTGATATGGTCCTTGACTAGTCTCTCAAAGCACTTCATGATGACGGAAGTGAGTGCTACGGGACGGTAGTCGTTTAGCTCAGTTACCTTAGCTTTCTTGGGAACAGGAACAATGGTGGCCTGTGGGAACAGCAGACTGGGATAAGGATTGATTGAATATGTCCGTAAAAACACCAGCCAGCTGGTCTGCGCATGCTCTGAGGACGCGGCTGGGGATGCCGTCTGGGCCTGCAGCCTTGCGAGGGTTAACACGTTTAAATGTTTTACTCACGTCGGCTGCAGTGAAGGAGAGCCCGCAGGTTTTGGTAGCGGGCCGTGTCAGTGGCACTGTATTGTCCTCAAAGTGAGCAAAGAAGTTGTTTAGTCTGTCTGGGAGCAAGTTATCCTGCTCCGCGACGGGGCTGGTTTTCTTTTTGTAATCTGTGATTGACTGTAGACCCTGCCACATACCTCTTGTGTC
>NC_052340.1:32874782-32952282 GCF_016432855.1 Salvelinus namaycush | reverse complement strand
CAGTTTGAGTCATCAGCTAAGTAAACCTTCCCATTGAGAATATAATATAAAGCTTATGGTTGTGGCGAGTCTGTCCAACCACAACACCCTGGCTTGAAAATTACTCTCACTAACTATGCAGGGTCCTAACTGAGGTAATTAACTAGACTCAGCCCAACACATACGATGTCTGCTCACAGAACCCCAGTCTGAGGGAGAAGACATTCACTAGTCACAGAACACCAGTCTGAGGGAGAAGACATTCACTAGTCACAGAACCACAGTCTGAGGGAGAAGACATTCACTAGTCACATAACCACAGTCTGAGGGAGAAGACATTCACTAGTCACAGAACCCCAGTCTGAGGGAGAAGACATTCACTAGTCACAGAACCACAGTCCGAGGGAGAAGACATTCACTAGTCACAGAACCACAGTCTGAGGGAGAAGACATTCACTAGTCACAGAACCCCAGTCTGAGGGAGAAGACATTCACTAGTCACAGAACCCCAGTCTGAGGGAGAAGACATTCACTAGTCACAGAACCCCAGTCTGAGGGAGAAGACATGCACTAGTCACAGAACCACAGTCTGAGGGAGAAGACATTCACTAGTCACAGAACCCCAGTCTGAGGGAGAAGACATTCACTAGTCACAGAACCCCAGTCTGAGGGAGAAGACATTCACTAGTCACAGAACCCCAGTCTGAGGGAGAAGACATTCACTAGTCACAGAACCACAGTCTGAGGGAGAAGACATTCACTAGTCACAGAACCCCAGTCTGAGGGAGAAGACATTCACTAGTCACAGAACCCCAGTCTGAGGGAGAAGACATGCACTAGTCACAGAACCACAGTCTGAGGGAGAAGACATTCACTAGTCACAGAACCACAGTCTGAGGGAGAAGACATTCACTAGTCACAGAACCCCAGTCTGAGGGAGAAGACATTCACTAGTCACAGAACCCCAGTCTGAGGGAGAAGACATTCACTAGTCACAGAACCCCAGTCTGAGGGAGAAGACATTCACTAGTCACAGAACCACAGTCTGAGGGAGAAGACATTCACTAGTCACAGAACCACAGTCTGAGGGAGAAGACATTCACTAGTCACAGAACCCCAGTCTGAGGGAGAAGACATTCACTAGTCACAGAACCCCAGTCTGAGGGAGAAGACATTCACTAGTCACAGAACCACAGTCTGAGGGAGAAGACATTCACTAGTCACAGAACCCCAGTCTGAGGGAGAAGACATTCACTAGTCACAGAACCCCAGTCTGAGGGAGAAGACATTCACTAGTCACAGAACCACAGTCTGAGGGAGAAGACATTCACTAGTCACAGAACCACAGTCTGAGGGAGAAGACATTCACTAGTCACAGAACCACAGTCTGAGGGAGAAGACATTCACTAGTCACAGAACCACAGTCTGAGGGAGAAGACATTCACTAGTCACAGAACCACAGTCTGAGGGAGAAGACATTCACTAGTCACAGAACCACAGTCTGAGGGAGAAGACATTCACTAGTCACAGAACCCCAGTCTGAGGGAGAAGACATTCACTAGTCACAGAGGTGAGGTCAGGGTCCCCTCGGCTATTTCCAAACAAATACACTTCTCCTCTTCTCAACACTACAATACAATCTATTACTCCTCCTATGCTCTTCAGCTCCTCGGCCCCAGAAGAAAGGATGCGTATGAAATTAGATCTGGCTGTTCCCCTCAGCCCCTCCGCTTGCCTACCCCCTCTAATCAGAGAGGCGGTATAATGCCCACCCCAGGGTGACTGCACTGGGGAAGAGGAGAGAGGGAAGCGAGGAGAAAGGGAAAAGAGGAGAAAGAGGAGAGTGGAAGAGAGGAGAGGGGGAAGAGAAGAGGGGGAAGAGAGGAGAAAGAGAAGAGATGAGAGGGGAGGGGAAAGAGAGGAGAGGGGAAAGAGAGGAGAGGGGAAAGAGGAGAGGGGAAAGAGAGGAGAGGGGAAAGAGAGGAGAGGGGGAAGAGAGGAGAAATAGAAGAGATGAGAGGTAGAAGAGAGGAAAGGGGGAAGAGATGAGAAAGAGGAGAGGGGGAAGAGAGGAGAGGGGAAAGAGAGGAGAGGGTAAAGAGAGGAGAGGAGAGGGGAAAGATAGGAGAGGGGGAAGAGAGGAGAGGGGAAAGAGGAGAGGGGAAAGAGAGGAGAGGAGAGGGGAAAGAGAGGAGAGGGGGAAGAGAGGAGAAAGAGAAGAGATGAGAGGGGGAAGAGAGGAAATGGGGAAGAGGTGAGAAAGAGAAGAGAGGAGAGGGGGAAGAGAGGAGAGGGGAAAGAGAGGGGAGGGGAAAGAGAGGAGAGGAGAGGGGAAAGAGAGGAGAGGGGGAGGAGAGGGGGAAGAGAGGAGAGAGGGAAGAGAGGAGAAAGAAGAGAGGAGAAGGAGATTAGAGGGGAAGAGAGGAGAGAGGGAAGGAGTAGTGCAACAGATTAATAATAAATGTGAGAGTGTGTGTGTACCGTCTGTGTTTGTGTCAGGGTTCCTAGGGGTGGGGTTGCTGGAACAGTAGGCGGCGTGGGGGGCTACGATGCCCCAGGGTCAGAGTTCACAAGGCTGGGGTGTCAGGGGTGCCAGCACAGCCGGAGCAATACAAAGAACCCCCTGATGTCCCTTTGAACTGGCCCAGATTAGCCCTCCGGGGTGGGGCCTGCTCTCATCCCCCTTCCTTCCGTTCCTTATTGTCTTGTTGCTTTTGTTGTTGATTGTCTTGTTGTGTGTCTCATCTTTCTCTGTTCTCCTGCCCTCCCTAAGCAACACGATGTGATGAGTGGCACAACACAGTACCCTGCCCTGTCTGTTATTGTATTTCGATTGATTGACAGCAGAGGCTGGTTTGAACCTAGTTCAAAGACAGGGTTTATTGTCGAGGTAGTGATTTTCTTTGTGAGTCGCAGGATGGGTTGTTGTTCTGGTATGGATTAGTGTGTATGGGTGATGCAGGGTGAGTAGATGGGTTGGGGAGTAAAAGCTGAGTCCACAGTATAACAGGCCCGTTTCTTGCAATAATAATCCTATTGTAGCATGGAGGGCGAGAGGAAACTGGAGGTCTGTAAACCATTAATAATGTTTTGCATGTAGAAGAGCCGTACAGTGTAGCCTCTCTCAGTCTGATCTCGACTTGGTCTTGTGAGAGCTTGAGACAGAACAGAGAACAATAGAGAGAATAATTAACACTGTGTCCTGGCTAGAATAATTAACACTGTGTCCTGGCTAGAATAATTAACACTGTTGTCCTGGCTAGAATAATTAACAATGTTGTCCTGGCTAGAATAATTAACACTGTGTCCTGGCTAGAATAATTAACACTGTGTCCTGGCTAGAATAATTAACACTGTGTCCTGGCTAGAATAATTAACACTGTGTCCTGGCTAGAATAATTAACACTGTGTCCTGGCTAGTATTCATTCCCTCTGATCTGTAGCAGATTTTTTTGAACTTTTGCTCTGCTGCCTTTGTAAATAACTGCTTTTATGTAGCAATCAGGCCTGGATAATGGATAGATATGTCAATGCAAAGAGGGAGAAAATGGGGTATGATACAGTAGGTTATCGCTGCTTCAGTTGCCGTTTCAGACGTGATGCTGGTACTTATGACATATCTCATCACTGACTGCCTGTGACATTTTTAGGGTATTAACAGCCATGTCATTTGCATATTAAAAAAGTACCAATCTCCCTTTGCCTCCTTTCTTATTTCCTGTTGTGTAATTAACTTCCTACCCAGGGAGAGAGATAAAGACCTCACTCCTAGCTGTGTGATTATGCTGGAAGGTAGTGGGTATATTCTGTGAGTGTGTGATTATCCTGGAAGATAGTGGGTATATTCTGTGAGTGTGTGATTATCCTGGAAGATAGTGGGTATATTCTGTGAGTGTGTGATTATCCTGGAAGATAGTGGGTATATTCTGTGAGTGCGTGATTATCCTGGAAGGTAGTGGGTATATTCTGTGAGTGCGTGATTATCCTGGAAGATAGTGGGTATATTCTGTGAGTGTGTGATTATCCTGGAAGGTAGTGGTGTGATGTTCTGTGAGTCAGTGTGATTATCCTGGAAGGTAGTGGTGTGATGTTCTGTGAGTCAGTGTGATTATGCTGGAAGGTAGTAGTGTGATGCTCTGTGAATCAGTGTGATTATGCTGGAAGGTAGTGGGTATATTCTGTGAGTCAGTGTGATTATGCTGGAAGGTAGTAGTGTGATGTTCTGTGAGTCAGTGTGATTATGCTGGAAGGTAGTAGTGTGATGCTCTGTGAGTCAATGTGATTATCCTGGTAGGTAGTAGTGTGATGTTCTGTGAGTCAGTGTGATTATCCTGGTAGGTAGTAGTGTGATGTTCTGTGAGTCAGTGTGATTATGCTGGAAGGTAGTGGGTATATTCTGTGAGTGTGTGATTATCCTGGAAGGTAGTGGGTATACTCTGTGAGTGTGTGATTATCCTGGAAGATAGTGGGTATATTCTGTGAGTGTGTGATTATCCTGGAAGGTAGTGGGTATATTATGTGAGTGTGTGATTATCCTGGAAGGTAGTGGGTATATTCTGTGAGTGTGTGATTATCCTGGAAGATAGTGGGTATATTCTGTGAGTGTGTGATTATCCTGGAAGATAGTGGGTATATTCTGTGAGTGTGTGATTATCCTGGAAGATAGTGGGTATATTCTGTGAGTGTGTGATTATCCTGGAAGGTAGTGAGTATATTCTGTGAGTCAGTGTGATTATCCTGGAAGGTAGTGGTGTGATGTTCTGTGAGTCAGTGTGATTATCCTGGAAGGTAGTGGTGTGATGTTCTGTGAGTCAGTGTGATTATCCTGGAAGGTAGTGGTGTGATGTTCTGTGAGTCAGTGTGATTATGCTGGAAGGTAGTGGTGTGATGCTCTGTGAGTCAGTGTGATTATGCTGGAAGGTAGTAGTGTGATTATGCTGGAAGGTAGTGGTGTGATGTTCTGTGAGTCAGTGTGATTATCCTGGTAGGTAGTAGTGTGATGTTCTGTGAGTCAGTGTGATTATGCTGGAAGGTAGTAGTGTGATTATGCTGGAAGTTAGTGGTGTGATGTTCTGTGAGTCAGTGTGATTATCCTGGTAGGTAGTAGTGTGATGTTCTGTGAGTCAGTGTGATTATCCTGGTAGGTAGTAGTGTGATGTTCTGTGAGTCAGTGTGATTATGCTGGAAGGTAGTGGTGTGATGTTCTGTGAGTCAGTGTGATTATCCTGGTAGGTAGTAGTGTGATGTTCTGTGAGTCAGTGTGATTATGCTGGAAGGTAGTGGGTATATTCTGTGAGTCAGTGTGATTATGCTGGAAGGTAGTAGTGTGATGCTCTGTGAGTCAATATAATATGACAGAAATGTCTGTTCTTTGCCCTCAGCAGGTATTATTGAGTCATACAGACATTACTCACATAGGACCTATAACATATTAACAACACCCAAAACCCAATGGCATTTCCACACAGGCCATTTTATCAAGAACTGAGGTGAGCAGGAATATGATCAAACCAATGATTTTGTCCTTTTATAACCTACTAATTGAGAAGTAATTTTCCGATAAGGATGCTCACACTTGCAGGCCAGGCTCCATTATCTATTAACACCAGCCCAACACCAGCCCAACACCAGCCCAACACCAGCCCAACACCAGCCCAACACCAGCCCCAGCCTCTCCTCTCCTCCCCTCTCGCCTTTAGCCAGTAAGTGGATGTCCGTCCACGGGAATTTAAATAGTTTCCCTTGGCCGCAGACAATGGAATGATAATGGAGGATGGAGATCAGCCAGTCATGCTAGAGGGAGGGGAAGGGAAATGGTCAAGGTTTGGAGAATGGTCAAGGTTTGACTTTCCTGGGGTCAGAGTTCAAGGGAGTATGCAGCTGTCAAGAGGGGAGGATGGAGGGATGGAGGAGAAGGATAGCAAGTTCAGATTAGATGGGGAATGTGATAGAGGGTCAGACACAGAGCTCTCCCCTCTAACCCCAGGTCACTGTTGGGTCTGTTTAGACCCACCTGAACCCAGCTCTTTACTGCTGTCTGACCCCTTACAGGGATCAACTGTAGAGTCTGGTTTTCAACATATCATCACAAACCATTCCAACTCGATTGCGAAACCTCTTCTATGTTGTGTTCTCTTTACCTCTGTGTCCTCCTGACCACTCCTCGTGTCCAATCTGTGCCTCTGTAATGATTACCCTGATTACTGCAGGTAAGTGTCACCAACTGCTCTGTCACGAACATTCACAATCACACAGCGGATGTTTCACAGTTCATAGACAGTTAACGACAGTGTCATACACGTTACATCTGACATTAAGATGTGTGTTGATTGAGACAGAGATATGGGAGACAGGGCAAGGCCAACAACAGAGCATTGAGCTTAGTGAGCTAATGCTTTTAACAGGATTTTTCACATATGTTTTTGGCTCCCCAAAAACACAGTCAAAGGAGAAGCCACACCCAATCCTCCAAGCCTGAACAGTTCATATTTGTTCTGGGGACCATTCTGTGTGGGTCTATGCCCTACAGGGAGCCTGGTGAGTAGAGGGGGAGAGAGCGGGCAGGAGAAGAGAAAATAAACCGTAGAAAATCAGCTTAATTGGCCTAAATTAAAACTGTGTGATGGAAGTTGGAGCGGATATGGGCAACGGTTGCTTGACACCGTGCACTTGTAGTGTGTGTGTGTGTGTGTGTGTGTGTGTGTGTGTGTGTGTGTGTGTGTGTGTGTGTGTGTGTGTGTGTGTGTGTGTGTGTGTGTGTGTGTGTGTGTGTGTGTGTGTGTGTGTGTGCTCCTTGTGGTGTGGGCTGCTTGGCACTAGATGGGCCCATGGGGTGAGCAACAGCTGTAGGACCTGATGGGGCCCAGCACGGAGCTGCACCACAGCACCCCTCTCCCACTCGGCTCCACCAGGGGGCTGGGGAAATGGAAGCCCTGGGGCCATTAAACTGTCATCCATAGCCCCTTCTCCACCCCTTCACACACCACACACTCTCCCCATTTAGTTCTTCCAAGATGGCGTAGCAGTAGGACATCTGTTTGTCTTGTCCCGTCCGGTCCCATGTATATATTTCTTATATATTTTTTATATATTTTTTAAATCTCAATTTCCATCTGAACATACTCTCCTGCAACCCGCCTCACCCAATGGGGTACGGATCTGCTATTTTTTACACTTTAGAACCGGAACCCCTATCAGGAGCTAGCCAGCTAACTAGCTACTAGCTAGTAGTCAGTTAGCCACTGCTACAGCCACTGTCATCACCGTTAACTCGGACATTAGTCAGCCTCAGCCCGGTCAATTCCTGCCAGTCTGCACAGCGCAATATCAACCCAGAGCATATCGGACTGCTTTTTCTCTACCTCATCTCCGGATTCCTACCACAAGCTCTGAACCTTTACACCGGATCATTGCAGCTAGCTAGCTGCTATCCGAGTGGCTACTCTTGGCTAACGTCTCTATCCCGAAGCAAGCACCAGTTGGACTGGAGCTAGCCTCGAGCTAGGCCCATCTCCAGGCTAGCTGAAGAGGTCCATCAGCCAATTCTTGGGCTACAATACCTATTTGGCCAATTGGCCTGGACCCTTTTACTGCCGACACGGAGCCCCGCCGATCCATCAATCAATCAATCAATTTTATTTTATATAGCCCTTCGTACATCAGCTAATATCTCGAAGTGCTGTACAGAAACCCAGCCTAAAACCCCAAACAGCTAGTAATGCAGGTGTAGAAGCACGGTGGCTAGGAAAAACTCCCTAGAAAGGCCAAAACCTAGGAAGAAACCTAGAGAGGAACCAGGCTATGAGGGGTGGCCAGTCCTCTTCTGGCTGTGCCGGGTGGAGATTATAACAGAACTATGCCAAGATGTTCAAAAATGTTCATAAGTGACAAGCATGGTCAAATAATAATCATGAATAATTTTCAGTTGGCTTTTCATAGCTGATCATTAAGAGTTGAAAAACAACAGGTCTGGGACAGGTGGCGGTTCCATAACCGCAGGCAGAACAGCTGAAACTGGAATAGCAGCAAGGCCAGGCGGACTGGGGACAGCAAGGAGTCACCACGGGCGGCAGTCCCGACGCATGGTCCTAGGGCCCAGGTCCTCCGAGAGAAAGAAAGAGAGAAGGAGAAAATTAGAGAGAGCCAAGATTTTCAAAATGTTCATAAATGACAAGCATGGTCAAATAATAATCAGGAATAAATCTGTTGGCTTTTCATAGCCGATCATTAAGAGTTGAAAACAGCAGGTCTGGGACAGGTAGGGGTTCCATAACCGCAGGCAGAACAGTTGAAACTGGAATAGCAGCAAGGCCAGGCGGACTGGGGACAGCAAGGAGTCACCACGGCCGGTAGTCCCGACGTATGGTCCTAGGGCTCAGGTCCTCCGAGAGAAAGAAAGAGAGAAGGAGAAAATTAGAGAGAGCCAAGATTTTCAAAATGTTCATAAATGACAAGCATGGTCAAATAATAATCAGGAATAAATCTCAGTTGGCTTTTCATAGCCGATCATTAAGAGTTGAAAACAGCAGGTCTGGGACAGGTAGGGGTTTCGTAACCGCAGGCAGAACAGTTGAAACTGGAATAGCAGCAAGGCCAGGCGGACTGGGGACAGCAAGGTGTCAGCATGCCCGGTAGTCCTGACGTATGGTCCTAGGGCTCAGGTTCTCAGAGAGAAAGAGAGAACGAGAGAATTAGAGAGAGCATACTTAAATTCACACAGGACACTGGATAAGACAGGAGAAGTACTCCAGGTATAACCAACTGACCCTAGCCCCCCGACACATAAACTACTGCAGCATAAATACTGGAGGCTGAGACAGGAGCGGTCAGGAGACACTGTGGCCCCATCCGAAGAAACCCCCGGACAGGGCCAAACAGGAAGGATATAACCCCACCCACTTTGCCAAAGCACAGCCCCCGCACCACTAGAGGGATATCCTCAACCACCAACTTACAATCCTGAGACAAGGCCGAGTATAGCCCACAAAGGTCTCCACCACAGCACAAACCAAGGGGGGGCGCCAACCCAGACAGGAAGATCACGTCAGTAACTCAACCCACTCAAGTGACGCACCCCTCCTAGGGACGGCATGAAAGAGCACCAGCAAGCCAGTGACTCAGCCCCTGTAACAGGGGGCATCACGTCTGGTCTGCCGACGTAACCGTCCGAGGGGGTATCAACAGGCTCTTCCATTGCGACGTCCCCCGAAAGCCCATCTATTAGCCCGCTAGCTGTCTGAATCGCCATGTCTCCAGCTCGCCTAGCTACACACTGGACCCTATGATCACTCAGCTACACATGCCTCTCCCTAATGTCAATTTGCCTTGTCTATTGCTGTTTTGGTTAGTGATTATTGTCTTATTTCACTGTAATGCCTCCAGCCCTGCTTAATATACCTTAGCTAGCCTTTTTGTTCCACCCAACACACATGCGGTGACCTCACCTGGCTTAAATGATGCCTCCAGAGAAAACCTCTCTTATCGTCACTCAATGCCTAGGTTTTACCTCCACTGTATTCACATCCTACCATACCCTTGTCTGTACATTATGCCTTGAATCTATTCTTCCGCGCCCAGAAATCTGCTCCTTTTACTATCTGCTCCGAAAGCACTAGACGACCAGATCTTATAGACTTTAGCCGTACCCTTATCCTACTCCTCCTCTGTTCCTTTGATGATGTAGAGGTTAACCAGGCCCTACAGCCCCCAGCACCACCCCCATTCCCCAGGCGCTCTCATTTGATGACTTCTGTAACCGTAAAAGCCTTGGTTTCATGCATGTTAACATTAGAAGCCTCCACCCTAAGTTTGTTTTATTCACTGCGCCAAGTCGGATGTCCTAGCCTTGTCTGGCTTAGGAAGGCCACCAAAAATCCAGAAATTCCCATACTTAACTATAACATTTTCCGACAAGATAGAATTGCCAAAGGGGGCGGAGTTGCAATCAACTGCAGAGATAGCCTGCAGAGTTCTGTCATACTATCCAGGTCTGTGCCCAAACAGTTTGAGCTTCTACTTTAAAAAATCCACCTTTCCAGAAACAAGTCTTTCACCATTGTTATAGACCCCCTTCAGCCCCCAGCTGTGTCCTGGACACCATATTTGAATTGATTGCCCCCCATCTATCTTGAGAGTTCGTACTGTTAGGTGACCTAAACCGGGACATGCTTAACACCCCGGCCGTCCTACAATCTAAGCTAGATGCACTCAATCTCACACAAATAATCAAGGAATCTACCAGGTACAACCCGAAATCTGTAACCACGGGCACCATCTTAGATATCATCCTGACCAACTTGCCCTCTAAATAAACCTTTGCGGTCTTCAACCAGGATCTCAGTGATCACTGCCTCATTGCCTGCGTGCGTAATAGTGTCAAACGACCACCCCTCATCACTGTCAAATGCTCCCTAAAACACTTCAGCAAGCAGACCTTTCTAATCGACCTGGTTCGGGTATCCTAGAAGGCTATTGACCTCATCCCGTCAGTAGAGGATGCCTGGTTGCTCTTTAAAAGTGCTTTCCTCACCGTCCTAAATAAGTGTGCCCCATTCAAAAAAATTAGAACTAAGAACAGATATAGCCCTTGGTTCACCCCAGACTTGACTGCCCTTGACCATTACAAAAACATCCTGTGGCGTTCTGCATTAGCATCGAATAGCACCCTCGATAGACAACTTTTCAGGGAACTCAGGAACCAATATACTCAGTCAGTTAGGAAAGCTAAGGCTAGCTTTTTCAAGCAGAAATTTGCATCCTGTAGCACTAATTCCAAAAAGTTCTGGGACACTGTATAGTCCATGGAGAATAAGAGCACCTCCTCCCAGCTGCCCACTGCACTGAGGATAGGAAACATTGTCACCACTGATAAATCTATGATTATCGATAATTTCAATAAGCATTTTTCTATGGCTGGCCATGCTTTTCACCTGGCTACCACTGCCCCGGCCAACATCTCAGCACCCCCTGCAGCAACTTGCCCAAGCCCCCTCCGATTCTCCTTCACCCAAATCCAGACAGCTGATGTTCTGAAAGAGCTGCAAAATCAGGACCCCTACAAATCAGCTGGGCTGGACAATCTGGACCCTCTCTTTCTAAAATTATCCTTATTACTAGCCAATTCAACCTCTCTTTTGTATCATCTGAGATCCACAAAGATTGGAAAGATGCCGCGATCATCTCCCTCTTCAAAGGGGAGACACTCTAGACCCAAACTGTTATAGACCTATACCCATCCTGCCCTGCCTTTCTTAAGTCTTCAATAGCCAAGTTAACAAACAGATCACAAACCATTTAGAATCCCACCGTACCTTCTCCACTATGTAATCTGGTTTCCGAGCTGGTCATGGGTGCACCTCCGCCACGCTCAAGGTCCTAAACGATATCATAACTGCCATCGATAAAAGACAGTAATGTGCAGCCGTCTTCATCGACCTGACCAAGGCTTTCGACTCTGTCAATCACCACATTCTTATCGGCAGACTCAACAGCTTTGGCTTCTCAAATGACTGCCTCGCCTGGTTCACCATCTACTTCTCAGATAGAGTTCAGTGTTTCAAATTGGAGAGCCTGTTGTCCGGACCTCTGGCAGTCTCCATGGGGGTGCCACAGGGTTAAATTCTGGAGCCGACTTTTCTCTGTGTATATCAATGATGTCGCTCTTGCTGCTGGTGATTATTTGATCTACCTCTACACAGACGACACCATTCTGTATACATCTTGCCCTTCTTTGGACACTGTTCTAACAAACCTCCAAACGAGCTTCAATGCCATACAACACTCCTTCCGTGGCCTCCAACTGAGTTTAAATGCAAGTAAAACTAAGTGCATGCTTATTGCTGCCGACACCCTCCCGCCCAACTAGCATCACTACTCTGGACGGTTCTGACTTAGAATATGTGGACAACTACAAATACATCGGTGCCTTATTAGACTGTAAACTCTCCTTCCAGACTCACATTAAACATCTCCAATCCAAAATTAAATCTAGAATCGGCTTCCTATTTCCCAACAAAGCCTCCTTCACTCATATTGCCAAACATACCCTCGTAAAACTGACTATCCTACCTATCCTTGACTTTGGCGATGTCATTTACAAAATAGCCTCCAACACTCTACTCAGCAAACTGGATGTAGTCTATCACAGTGCCATTCGTTTTGTCACCAAAGCCCCATATACTACCCACCACTGCGACCTGTGTGCTCTCGTTGGCTGGCCCTCACTACATATTCGTCGCCAAACCCACTGGCTCCAGGTCATCTCTAAGTCTATGCTAGGTAAAGCCCCACCTTACCTCAGCTCACTGGTCACCATAGCAGCACCCACCCAAATTCACGCTCCAGCAAGTATATTTCACTGGTCATCTCCAAAGCCAACACTTCCTTTGGCTGCTTTTCCTTCCAGTTCTCTGTTGCCAGTGACTGGAACAAATTGTAAAAACCACTGAAGCTGGAGTCTTATATCTCCCTTTCTAACTTTAATCATCAGCTGTCAGAGCAGCTTACCGATCACTGTACCTGTACACAGCCAATCTGTAAATAGCACGCCCAACTACCTCATCCCCATATTGTTATTTATCCTCCTGTTCTTTTGCACTCTAGTATCTCCACTTGCACATCATGATCTGCTCATCTATCACTCCAGTGTTAATGTTAAATTGTATTTGTTTTGCCTCTATGGCCTATGTATTACCTCCCTACTCTTCTACTTTTGCACACACTGTACATAGATTTTTCTATTGTGTTATTGACTGTATGTTTGTTTTTGTGTAACTCTGTGTTGTTGTTTTTGTCGCACTGCTTTGCTTTATCTTGGCCAGGCCACAGTTGTAAATGAGAACCTGTTCTCAACTGGCCTACCTGGTTAAATAAAGGTTAAAAAAAAAAAAAAAAAATATCCCCATATCTATGATCCCCATATGTATGATCCCCTTATCTATGATCCCCTTATCTATGATCCCCATATCCCCATATCTATGATCCCCTTATATATGATCCCCTTATCTATGATCCCCATATATATGATCCCCTTATATATGATCCCCTTATCTATGATCCCCTTATGTATGATCCCCATATGTATGATCCCCATATCTATGATCCCCTTATATATGATCCCCTTATCTATGATCCCCATATGTATGATCCCCTTATATATGATCCCCTTATCTATGATCCCCATATGTATGATCCCCTTATATATGATCCCCTTATCTATGATCCCCATATGTATGATCCCCTTATATATGATCCCCTTATCTATGATCCCCATATGTATGATCCCCATATATATGATCCCCATATCTATGATCCCCTTATCTATGATCCCCATATGTATGATCCCCTTATATATGATCCCCTTATCTATGATCCCCATATGTATGATCCCCATATGTATGATCCCCTTATATATGATCCCCTTATCTATGATCCCCATATGTATGATCCCCATATATATGATCCCCATATCTATGATCCCCATATCTATGATCCCCATATGTATGATCCCCTTATATATGATCCCCTTATCTATGATCCCCATATTCCCGTATGGATTATCCCCATATCCCCATATCTATGTTCCCCATATCCCCATATATATGATCCCCTTATCTATGATCCCCTTATCTATGATCACCTTATCTATGATCCCCTTATCTCTGATCCCCTTATATATGATCCACATATCTATGATCCCCATATATATGATCCCCATATCTATGATCCCCATTTCCCCATATCTATGATCCCCATATATATGATCCCCATATCTATGATCCCCATATCCCCATATCTATGATCCCCATATTCCCATATCTATGATTCCCATATATATGATCCCCATATATATGATCCCCATATCCCCATATCTATGATTCCCATATCTATGATCCCCATATCTATGATCCCCATATCCCCATATCTATGATCCCCATATATATGATCCCCATATCCCCATATCCCCATATCTATGATCCCCTTATCTCTGATCCCCTTATCTATGATCCACATATCTATGATCCCCTGATCTATGATCCCCATATATATGATCCCCATATCTGCATATATATGATCCCCATATCCCCATATCTATGATCCCCATTTCCCCATATCTATGATCCCCATATCCCCATATCTATGATCCCCATATCCCCATATCTATGATCCCCATATCCCCATATCTATGATCCCCATATCTATGATCCCCATATCTATGATCCCCATATCCACATATATATGATCCCCAAGAGGCCATGGGCAGGGTCACCACGCGGTACAGACCCATAAAACACCCATCAGCCCCACAGAGGAAGGAGTTAATCTACTACACACACACTGGGTTTATTCCATTTACTGAGAAGAGGAGAGGAGAGAGGAGAGGAGACCTGCTCAGACTCAGATGCTTCAACAGCTGTTTTCTCCTGTTTCCTGTTTGATTATTTGGGTGCAAGCAAACTGGGCAAGCTGTGTTGCTGTTAACACGCATATGTTTTATATTGGTCTCTCTCTCTCAAACACAGAGCTTACATTGTGACTTCATTCCTTCAGGCTCAGGGGGAAAGAAGGAATCATCTGTCCTCTTCAGTCTCCACATGTTTGGATCACACTCCTCTTCTCTCTATTTCCCTCTTTTTCTGTCTTTGTCTGTTTGTCTGTCTGGCTCGCTCGCTCTCTCCCCCTTCTCACTCTATTTCTCTCTCTCCCTGGCCAACAACAAACACTCCTCCCTGGTGGAGAGTTATCTCCCCAGGGTAGTTGTCAGGGGTAACAGGAGGTGATCCAAACAGACTCTTGTGAGATATAAATCAGTGAGGGCCTTTTTTGTTCTTCTAATGGCCTCGTGTACCAGAGAGAGAGAGAGAGAGAGAGAGACAGAGAGAGAGAACAACGGAAAGAGAGATTCTACTTGAGAAACTCCACTTCAGTCTTCCACAGAGTGTGACTACAGATCTCTCCCTAGGGTCCCACAGCAGGAGCAGAAAGACTCATGGTCCTCCATATTAGCTGTGTGTAGAGGCAGTGTGTACTGGTCTTTTCATGCCACTGTTGATTTACAGTTGAAGTCGGAAGTTTACATACACCTTAGCCAAATACATTTAAACTAAGTTTTTCACAATTCCTGACATTTAATCCTAGTAACAATGCCATGTCTTAGGTCAGTTAGGATCACCACTTTATTTTAAGAATGTGAAATGTCAGAATAATAGAAGAGAGAATGATTTATTTCAGCTTTTATTTATTTCATCACATTCCCAGTGGGTCAGAAGTTTACATACAATCAATTAATATTTGGTAGCATTGCCTTTAAATTGTTTAATTTGAGTAAAATGTTTGGGGTATCCTTCCACAAGCTTCCCACAATAAATTGGGTGCATTTTGGCCCATTCCTCCTGACAGAGCTGGTGTAACTGAGTCAGGTTTATAGGCCTCCTTGCTTGCACACACTTTTTCAGTTCTGCCCACAAATTTTCTATAGGATTGAGGTCAGGGCTTTGTGATGGCCACTCCAATACCTTGACTTTGATGTCCTTAAGCCATTTTTCCACAACTTTGGAAGTATGCTTGGGGTCATTGTCCATTTGGAAGACCAATTTAACTTCCTGACAGATGTCTTGAGATATTGCTTCAATATATCCACATAATTTTCCTACCTCATGATGCCATCTATTTTGTGAAGTGCACCAGTCCCTCCTGCAGCAAAGCACCCCCACAACATGATGCTGCCACCCCCGTGCTTCACGGTTGGGATGGTGTTCTTCGGCTTGCAAGCCTCCCCCTTTTTCCTCCAAACATAACAATGGTCATTATGGCCAAACAGTTATATTTTTGTTTCATCAGACTAGAGGACATTTCTCCAGAAAGTACGATCTTTGTCCCCATGTGCAGTTGCAAACCATAGTCTGGCTTTTTTATGGCAGTTTTGGAGCAGTGGCTTCTTCCTTGCTGAGCGGCCTTTCAGGTTATGTCGATATAGTACTCATTTTCCTGTGAATATAGATACTTTTGTACCTGTTTTCTCCAGCATCTTCACAAGGTCCTTTGCTGTTGTTCTGGGATTGATTTGCACATTTCGCACCAAAGTACGTTCATCTCTAGGAGACAGAACGCATCTCCTTCCTGAGCGGTATGACAGCTACGTGGTCCCATGGTGTTTATACTTGCGTACTATTGTTTGTACAGATGAACGTGGTACCTTCAGGCATTTGGAAATTGCTCCCAAGGATGAACCAGACTTGTGGGGGTCTCCAATTTTTTTCTGAGGTCTTGGCTGATTTCTTTTGATTGTCCCATGATGTCAAGCAAAGAGGCACTGAGTTTGAAGGTAGACCTTGAAATAGATCCACAGGTACACCTCCAATTGACTCAAATGATGTCAATTAGCCTATCAGAAGCTTCTAAAGCCATGACATCATTTTCTGGATTTTTCCAAGCTGTTTAAAGGCACAGTCAACTTAGTGTATGTAAACTTCTGACCCACTGGAATTGTTAAATAGTGAATTATAAGTGAAATAATCTGTCTGTAAAAAATGGTTGGAAGATTACTTGTGTCATGCACAAAGTAGATGTCCTAACCGACTTGCCAAAAGTAAAGTTAGTTAACAAGAAATTTGTGGAGCGGTTGAAAAACAAGTTTTAATGACTCCAACCTAAGTGTATGTAAACTTCCGGCTTCAACTGTATATAGGATTGTATACTTTAACATTCATGTCAAGGGTGACATGTTCATTTTACCAGGACATGACATGTGGTATTAGTTACTATGCTGAAGAGGAAAAGGAAGTCAATTGACATGTTGTTTCTGAGACAAGATATTGTGTAAGTGTTAAGTAGAGACGAACACACTACCCAACCAAAAGTATGTGGACACCTAATCATTGAAAATCTTATTCCAAAATGATGGCCATTAATATGGAGTTGGTCCCCCCGTTGCTGACTAAACAGCCTCCACTCTTCTGGGAAGGCTTTCCACTAGATGCTGGAACATTGCTGTGGGGACTTGCTTCCATTAATGAGGTTGGGCACTGATGTTGAGTGATTAAGCCTGGCTCGCAGTCGGCGTTCCAATTCATCCCAAAGGTGTTCAATAGGGTTGAGGTCAGGGCTTTGTGCAGGCCAGTCAAGTTCTTCCAACCCGATCTCGACAAACCATTAATGTGTGGACCTCGCTTTGTGTACGGGGGCATTGTCATGCTGAAACAGGAAAAGGCCTTCTCCAAACTGTTGCCACAAAGTTGGAAGCACAGAATCGTCTAGAATGTCATTCTATGCCACCTCCACCAAACTTTAGAGTTGGCACTATGCGTGTGCGTGTGATTGAGGAGTCATGTTTCTAAAAATGCAGCAATGTGTTGAACAAAGGGTTCAGCAGGACAGCAGCCTCCCCCAGAGAGACATCAGAGAGGGAAACATACAGTATGTGTTAATCTGCCTGCCTGCCTGCCTCAATGCTTCCCTGCCTGCCTGCCTGCCTCCCTGCCTCCCTGCCTACCTGCCTGCCTGCCTGCCTCCCTGCTTGCCTGCCTCCCTCCCTCCCTCCCTGCCTCCCTGCCTACCTGCCTCCCTGCCTCCCTCCCTGCCTCCCTGCCTCCCTCCCTCCCTCCCTCCCTCCCTGCCTCCCTGCCTCCCTCCCTGCCTCCCTGCCTATTTGGGTGTTGGGGTTAGACTTCTGCAAATAAACACTTGTACTCAATGAGCTCCCCCAGTGTTTGTTTTTACCTGTGGTTAACAAAGCTACACACAGACATGTTGCGGCCTGGAAAACAAACAGTGCTTTTACAGGAGCAACACGCCACATCATTCCTACACGCCACATTCTACTGCAGCAATCATATTGCCTTAGTGAAAGAAACAGATGGGAGAGAAAGTATAGTTGACTCTTTTATGAGCTAAATGCTTTTGTACTTGCAATAACTGAGTTACCTCTAAAAAATCTGAAGCGCAAACAATTTCTGCTTAAAAAGGAACCAATTAAATGACAGAGATTAAAAGCGAAAGTATCTTCTTGCCTATATGATCCTCCTAGCCAATCAGATGGCAGGTAGTTGATACAGCTGTCAGGTGCATTGAGGAAAGGGAAATAAGTAGAAGGAGAGACTGGTCAGTACCATCCACCTCCTGGTTCTTCTCCTCTCCATTCTGCTCAGTGCCTGAGGACTAGCAATCTGAGATGAAAGGGAGAGTAGCTCTGACACACCCTCACCCTACTTGTCATTTTCCCCAAACCATTTCACACTTTACTAGTGGAATAAAACGGAAAAACCTTCCAAAAATCCCCAGGCAGGAAACATCACCTCAGATTCTTCCAGCGTTTGATTTCTAACCTGTCTCCAACAGACGTGATGGAGAGACAGAGGAGGAGGATATCTGTATGTGAAAGAGACAGGTTGTTATCTCGTTCGTCTTACCGAAGGGAAACTATTCTGTGACCCTGTCGGGGCCAAGCAGGGGACTCTCTTGAAAAGAGATCTAGGGATGACTACTGTGTCTCTCTAAGGCAATACCCACAGCCTCTGTAGTTGCTGGTGAAAGACAAAGCCACAGGCTTAGTGGAGGCAAGCTGCAACACACAACACAGCCAGAGAAATTCCTCACATTGTTGCCAGCGTCTGTAAGCGGTAATTGTTTATTTGAATATTCCGGTACCTGACAGATTCACAATGTCGAAAACAAATAACGATGAGCGAGCAGCTCTTGAGAGAGATTGAGTGATGAAGGGAGGAGGAAATCCCCACTGCCATACTTGGCTGAGCTCAGAGCTCTCTCTCTCTCGCCACACACACACACACCACACACACACACACACACACACACACACACACACACACACACACACACACACACACACACACACACACACACACACACACACACACACACACACACACACACACACACACACACACACACACACACACACACACACGGAGCTCCGGGTGCCTTCAGGGTAGAGGAGGATGCCACCACTCTTACTTCGATATTCTATGTGCTCCTCTCCTCCAGACTACACTGAGCCTCGCCCTGTAACTGCTGTTGGTGAACTCTGACCTTTGTGTGGGAGTAGCACTTTTCCCAGACGGGTTACACTGGAGTAGCTTGGCGAAGATAAACGTTTATGCTCTTGCAATTAATGCATCATTGTGGTAGTAAACATGTGCTGCCATGCCAGAGTTCTTTGCTATCTATTCCATGTCCTACTTGATGTCTGACTACTGGTAAATGACTCTGTTCTCATAGTCATGTCCATGTGGACTGAATCTCTTTCTTATTAAACACATCAAAGACTATTAGCTCATCAAGCAGGCAGTCTATGTTAAGTGGAAGTTGTTTTATCTGGCCATCAGCACTCAGGTCTCACTTCACTTCCCTGTGTGCAGTTTGGATGTGTTATTATTAAGCAATAAGGCTCAAGGGGGTGTGGTATATGGCCAATGTACCATGGCTAAGGGCTGTTCTTATGCACAATGCAAAGCCAGTGCCTGGATACAGCCATTAGCATTAGTATATTGGTCATATACCACAATCCCCCGAGGTGCCTTATTGCGATTATAAACTGTTTACCAACGTAATTAGAACAGTAAAAAAATGTTTTGTCATACCCATGGTATACAGTCTGATATACCACGGCTGTCAGCCAATCAACATTCAGGGCTCAAAGCACCCAGTTTATAATTGATGTTATGTTGCTTTCCCCCTTAACGAACCAGAGTGCAAGGCGGCCCAATTATCAGGCAGCATTTCCCTGGCAGCGTTTCACACAGCGTTTTACACAGCACAGGAGTAGAATTGTTCATTAGGTTATGGACAGAATCTGCACAGCTAATGAGGAAAGTGCAGCCCAGAAGCGTCTTTGACCAACATGACCACAATTCATTTAATTAGAACATATTGCCTAATAATGTCTTGAGAAATGAGGGTAATCATGTCTTTGTTTTGTCATCCTCTGCCGTTTTCCTCTTGTACAAACAGTGCAGTGAGCTGCTGCATGTCAGGATGTGTTTGTTGTTACAGCGACTCTCAGAAAGAGTTGAGTTGGGCAGCACCCTGTTGAAAGAGAGCTGTGTGTGTGTGTGTGTGTGTGTGTGTGTGTGTGTGCGTGCGTGCGTGCGTGCGTGCGTGCGTGCGTGCGTGCGTGCGTGCGTGCGTGCGTGCGTGCGTGCGTGCGTGCGTGCGTGCGTGCGTGCGTGCGTGTTGGCAAATAGCAGATGGGGACTGGGACTAGCAAAGGCCTGCCTAGAGTATGTTTAAGTACGCTCAACATTATTGGGTTACAGAGGGGACAGCTGGGTGTCTGGTGCTGGGACTGGTTGGGAGGGGAGTGTTTCGCGAAATGGATGTGAAAAGTCCCTCTCTGATCAGATGGGACCATGCTAGACGCACAGAGGACGCCAGACAAGCTGTGTCAGCAGAGCCTTGAGTGGAAGGAAAACCGTTCTGTATAAACAGTAGCAGTTATTTGATGAGTTTTTTATTTGACCTTTATTTAAGCAAGTCAGTTAAGAAAAAATTCTTATTTACAATGACGGCCAAACCCGGACGACGCTGGGCCAATTGTGCGCCGCCCTATGGGACTCCCAATCACGGCCGGTTGTGATACAGCCTAGATTTACCTACTCATTCAAGGGTTTTTCTTTATTTTTACTATTTTCTACATTGCAGAATAATAATGAAGACATCAAAACTATGAAAAAACACACATGGAATCTTGTAGTAACAAAAAAAGTGTTAAACAAAACCAAATATGTTTTATATTTCACATTCTTCATTCTTCACCCTGCATATAGCCTGGGTAGCCATTTGATTAGATGTTCAGGAGTCATATGGCCTGGGCCACTATCCTCTCAGCCTGGGCCACTATCCTCTCAGCCTGGGCCACTATCCTCTCAACCTGGGCCACTATCCTCTCAGCCTGGGCCACTATCCTCTCAACCTGGGCCACTATCCTCTCAGCCTGGGCCACTATCCTCTCAACCTGGCCCAGTATCCTCTCAACCTGGGCCACTATCCTCTCAGCCTGGCCCAGTATCCTCTCAGCCTGGGCCACTATCCTCTCAACCTGGCCCAGTATCCTCTCAACCTGGGCCACTATCCTCTCAGCCTGGGCCACTATCCTCTCAGCCTGGGCCACTATCCTCTCAGCCTGGGCCACTATCCTCTCAGCCTGGGCCACTATCCTCTCAACCTGGCCCAGTATCCTCTCAACCTGGGCCACTATCCTCTCAGCCTGGGCCACTATCCTCTCAGCCTGGGCCACTATCCTCTCAGCCTGGGCCACTATCCTCTCAGCCTGGGCCACTATCCTCTCAACCTGGCCCAGTATCCTCTCAACCTGGCCCAGTATCCTCTCAACCTGGGCCACTATCCTCTCAACCTTGGCCACTATCCTCTCAGCCTGGGCCACTATCCTCTCAACCTGGCCCAGTATCCTCTCAACCTGGCCCAGTATCCTCTCAACCTGGGCCACTATCCTCTCAACCTGGCCCAGTATCCTCTCAACCTGGCCCAGTATCCTCTCAACCTGGCCCAGTATCCTCTCAACCTGGCCCAGTATCCTCTCAACCTGGCCCAGTATCCTCTCAACCTGGCCCAGTATCCTCTCAACCTGGCCCAGTATCCTCTCTGTCACCTAATCACAGTGTTGTTGGTACTGTTTGAGTTGATTTTCTCTCCGTTTTCAGTTGCTGACTTTATAGTCTTTGCCTTTTCTTTCATTATCTCTCTTTATTTTTCCCTCTCTATCTTACCATTTAATGTTTTCTTCCTCTTTGAAGATTCAGTGGTGATCTAAGGAGAGTGTCTAATACTGTTTGATTCATTAGAGGTGTGATGAATCTATCCCTAGCAGTCTGAGTCTAGTGGGGACTAACAGAGAGGTGAATCAGTCAAACACAGTGCAGTGACCTGGAGGGACCTGTCCTACACATCCAGAAACCCTGATCCCAAGACACCCCCACGCAGACATTCACAGTCACACGCACGCACACACACGCACATGCACGCGCACGCACATGCACGCACACGCAGACATACGCACACACACACGCACACACACACGCACATCCACCTTCACCACACTACTCACACCCTGATTGATAAAAAACAGGGGGAGGTGAGAGTCATTTCTGAAATAAATGGAGAGACTATTCAGTCCCCTTGAGACGGCAGTATTTAACACTGTCACCTGGGACATCCGGGGAAGACCAGGAGACTGAGGGGGAAAATGGACCCATCTAACCTGCCTCATCACTCATCCTGATGACTGCAGAAGGGGGGGGGGGGGCTCAGACCGGGATTCCTGCTATGATGGATAGAACATGTTGAAAGAGGAAGGCAGGACTGGCTACTGTGGTGGGGGAGCAAGGGGACATAAAAAGGATGAGTGAATGAAATGATCCATCACTAGGGGAAAGGAATTAGTCTGATTGAGGGGGGCAGGAGAAAGAGAGGAGGAGAAGTTGAGAGAAGATGAAGCAGGGATGGAGAGACAGAGAGAGAAAGAGAGCCATGAGCATGGAGGGGTAAAGGTGATGATTTGGTAAAAAGAGGAATTAAACCTGCTAGCAGATGGGGATGTTAACTACTCACCCAGCATTGGAGAAAGACGGGAGAAATGGGCTTTGTCTGCGGCTAAATGTTGCCTTCAAAGTGCCCTGCTGTCTGTCTCCTGTGTGCTGGGTGGTGGGTGTTATGGAGGATTATGAGTTTTGCCAGACGGGCCGGGGTTAAGATGAATGGCTGATCTTTTTAGGATCCAATATGGTCATTATCATTCCCACATGGGCCCGCTAGATAAAACCCACAAAGCCTTTTTGATTCACATGGGTTTGTTGTCCCTCTCATTTCTCTTATGTTCCTTTGTTGTGTCAGTAAAAACGGAGCTACTTTATGTCTCCTCCAGGAGGGTGGTGGTGAAGCCTGTCCACAGGACCAGTATCTCTCTCTCTACTTTGTCTCCTCCAGCAGGGTGGTGGTGAAGCCTGTCCACAGGACCAGTATCTCTCTCTCTACTTTATGTCTCCTCCAGGAGGGTGGTGGTAAAGCCTGTCCACAGGACCAGTATCTCTCTCTCTACTTTATGTCTCCTCCAGCAGGGTGGTGGTGAAGCCTGTCCACAGGACCAGTATCTCTCTCCCTACTTTATGTCTCCTCCAGGAGGGTGGTGGTGAAGCCTGTCCACAGGACCAGTATCTCTCTCTCTACTTTATGTCTCCTCCAGCAGGGTGGTGGTGAAGCCTGTCCACAGGACCAGTATATCTCTCTCTACTTTATGTCTCCTCCAGCAGGGTGGTGCTAAAGCCTGTCCACAGGACCAGTATCTCTCTCCCTACTTTATGTCTCCTCCAGGAGGGTGGTGGTGAAGCCTGTCCACAGGACCAGTATCTCTCTCTCTACTTTATGTCTCCTCCAGCAGGGTGGTGGTGAAGCCTGTCCACAGGACCAGTATCTCTCTCTCTACTTTATGTCTCAGGTCACAGCCAGGCACCCTGTCATTATTCCAGTCTATGGTGACATACAGCACTAAATTCTCATTCATCTGTTATCATGGTAACAAATAATAGGGTATGGAGCGAAACTTTGGATGAATTCCTTAAATCTATGTCCGGTTCTCCTCCAATCAGAGCTGTTGTTACTAACCATGCCAATCAGCTGTGAAATCCTACACACAACAGCACTACAGTAGGTAACCATACAGACAGACAGCAGACAGACAGACAGGCAGGCAGATATACTGCCAGATAGACAGACAGACAGACAGACAGACAGACAGACAGACAGACAGACAGACAGACAGACAGACAGACAGACAGACAGACAGACAGACAGACAGACAGACAGGCAGGCAGGCAGACAGACAGACAGACAGACAGACAGACAGACAGACAGACAGACAGACAGACAGACAGACAGACAGACAGACAGACAGACAGACAGACAGACAGACAGACAGACAGACAGACAGACAGTAGTACTGTTGATATACAGCAGGGGGGATAGATGTTTGGATAGAGGACTCCTGGGCAGCCATTCTTGTTCCCCTCCTCTTTGTAGTGTCACTTCAGTCATGTACTGTGGAGAAGCATGATGTTGACATTCCTCTCAGCAGGATGACTGTCACTCTTTGTGCTGTCTGTCTATTAACACCCAGGCTGAATATTATATCTTCCCAGTAGCAGTTAACTTATACAGCCGAGTAGTGTGATTGGCTGGGATGGGATGGGCTTTGACTGACAAGGAGATGAAATGTCAGACAGACACGGCCGGCTGGCAGACACAGCTACTTCTGTCCACTTCAATCTAGCCCCCCTTTGTTGTGTGTGTGTGTGTGTGTGTGTGTGTGTGTGTGTGTGTGTGTGTGTGTGTGTGTGTGTGTGTGTGTGTGTGTGTGTGTGTGTGTGTGTGTGTGTGTGTGTGTGTGTGTGTGTGTGTGTGTGTGTGTGTGTGTGTGTGTGTGTGTGTGTGTGACTATAAAGAAACTGGCAGATAGGCCGCTTTGGAGTGTACTTGGCCTCCACCCTTTCCCGTTCCCTTTACATTGTGCTGTCTGTGTTTGCTTAGCGGTGGACTGAGTCCTTGGTCGAGGTCGTCCGGGGCTGCCTGATTAAATATTAATTGGGAAACATGATCGATTTCCCTCCAGCTGCTACTGTAGAGGAGATTAGAGAGGACAATGCTCAGAAACTGCCTGGGATTACTGCTCAACAAGTACTCTCTTCCTTTTTCTGTCACCTCTCTTTCTCTGTCTCCTCTCTCTGACTCGTCTCACTCTCTCTTTCTCCTCTCTCTGTCTCTTCTCTCTCTCTCCTCTCTCTCTCTATGTATCGTCTCTCTGTCTCCTCTCTGTCTTTCTTCTTTCTCTTTCTGAGTGCTCACCATTATGCAGCTCTGTTTTAGCCAGGCAGAGGACAAAGACAACGGAGTTCACTGCATCCTCACCGCTGAGCATATCCTTTGTTTCAGACTTTCTATCCACTTATAGTCAGCTACAGGACTTAGCCACAGACCGTGCTTCAGACTTGTTCATTTTTACACTTATGGCAGTTGGCCAGCTCTTTTAGATTCCATCGGTTGAACAAAGGCACTTAAGTGTTTTTTATTGATAGTGTGGTGGGACCATTTGTGAAGGCCTGTCTCTCTGCTGGACAGCCAGTCTAGATAAATCTGATGTCAGAGAGATACATCCCCTGTCCCTACAACTCTGGCCCTGCTGATCACCTGACCCCTGACCTCTCTCAGGATGAATTGACACCCCTGTCAATCAGTCACCCAATCCCCGCCCGACCTCACCCCCTGCCCCACAGGTCACCAATTAGAATAGCCCGCTGTCTGTCCCATAGACGATGCCTCACCCTGGACATGGTAAAGCCGTGGTGGAGCTAGAGTATCCATTTGTCTTTATCAGAGTCCGTCAGAGAGGGGGTGTCCTCAGCAGGCGGTAACCCCAGAGGGCTCCCCTTCCCCTGGCCACATCTTACTCTACTGGGACAGCTCTATAAATATTCACCCCAAGACCCCTCTCTCTTTACCACTCCAATCGCATTACCTCAGCAGCTGGTGGTAGGTAGAGGTAAGGTAATACAATTGGGTTTGAATGATCTTGTCTGCGGTGTGATGGTGATGTTGGTGATGGGGAATGGGGTGTAGGCAGGGGCCAGTGTGGTATGGTGTATGACTGCTGGGATGGGGAAGGCTGTGATGTGGTGTATTACTGCTGGGACGGGGGAAGGCTGTGATGTGGTGTATTACTGCTGGGACGGGGGAAGGCTGTGATGTGGTGTATTACTGCTGGGATGGGGGAAGCTGTGATGTGGTGTATTACTGCTGGGATGGGGAAGGCTGTGATGTGGTGTATTACTGCTGGGACGGGGGAAGGCTGTGATGTGGTGTATTACTGCTGGGATGGGGAAGGCTGTGATGTGGTGTATTACTGCTGGGACAGGGGAAGGCTGTGATGTGGTGTATTACTGCTGGGACGGGGGAAGGCTGTGATGTGGTGTATTACTGCTGGGACGGGGGAAGGCTGTGATGTGGTGTATTATTGCTGGGATGGGGGAAGCTGTGATGTGGTGTATTACTGCTGGGATGGGGAAGGCTGTGATGTGGTGTATTACTGCTGGGACGGGGGAAGGCTGTGATGTGGTGTATTACTGCTGGGATGGGGAAGGCTGTGATGTGGTGTATTACTGCTGGGACAGGGGAAGGCTGTGATGTGGTGTATTACTGCTGGGATGGGGAAGGCTGTGATGTGGTGTATGACTGCTGGGATGGGGGAAAGCTGTGATGTGGTGTATTACTGCTGGGATGGGGAAGGCTGTGATGTGGTGTATGACTGCTGGGATGGGGGAAAGCTGTGATGAGGTGTATTACTGCTGGGATGGGGGAAAGCTGTGATGTGGTGTATTACTGCTGGGACGGGGGAAGGCTGTGATGTGGTGTATTACTGCTGGGACGGGGGAAGGCTGTGATGTGGTGTATTACTGCTGGGATGGGGAAGGCTGTGATGTGGTGTATTACTGCTGGGACGGGGGAAGGCTGTGATGTGGTGTATTACTGCTGGGATGGGGAAGGCTGTGATGTGGTGTATTACTGCTGGGATGGGGGAAAGCTGTGATGTGGTGTATTACTGCTGGGACGGGGAACGCTGTGATGTGGTGTATTACTGCTGGGATGGGGAAGGCTGTGATGTGGTGTATGACTGCTGGGATGGGGGAAAGCTGTGATGAGGTGTATTACTGCTGGGATGGGGAAGGCTGTGATGTGGTGTATTACTGCTGGGACGGGGGAAGGCTGTGATGTGGTGTATTACTGCTGGGATGGGGAAGGCTGTGATGTGGTGTATTACTGCTGGGATGGGGAAGGCTGTGATGTGGTGTATTACTGCTGGGATGGGGAAGGCTGTGATGTGGTGTATTACTGCTGGGATGGGGAAGGCTGTGATGTGGTGTATTACTGCTGGGATGGGGGAAGGCTGTGATGTGGTGTATTACTGCTGGGATGGGGAAGGCTGTGATGTGGTGTATTACTGCTGGGATGGGGGAAGGCTGTGATGTGGTGTATTACTGCTGGGATGGGGAAGGCTGTGATGTGGTGTATTACTGCTGGGATGGGGAAGGCTGTGATGTGGTGTATTACTGCTGGGACGGGGGAAGGCTGTGATGTGGTGTATTACTGCTGGGATGGGGAAGGCTGTGATGTGGTGTATTACTGCTGGGATGGGGGAAGGCTGTGATGTGGTGTATTACTGCTGGGATGGGGAAGGCTGTGATGTGGTGTATTACTGCTGGGATGGGGAAGGCTGTGATGTGGTGTATTACTGCTGGGATGGGGGAAAGCTGTGATGTGGTGTATTACTGCTGGGATGGGGAAGGCTGTGATGTGGTGTATTACTGCTGGGATGGGGAAGGCTGTGATGTGGTGTATTACTGCTGGGACGGGGGAAGGCTGTGATGAGGTGTATTACTGCTGGGACAGGGGAAGGCTGTGATGTGGTGTATGACTGCTGGGATGGGGGAAAGCTGTGATGTGGTGTATTACTGCTGGGATGGGGGAAGGCTGTGATGAGGTGTATTACTGCTGGGATGGGGAAGGCTGTGATGTGGTGTATTACTGCTGGGACGGGGGAAGGCTGTGATGTGGTGTATTACTGCTGGGACGGGGAAGGCTGTGATGTGGTGTATTACTGCTGGGATGGGGGAAGGCTGTGATGTGGTGTATTACTGCTGGGATGGGGAAGGCTGTGATGTGGTGTATTACTGCTGGGATGGGGAAGGCTGTGATGTGGTGTATTACTGCTGGGATGGGGAAGGCTGTGATGTGGTGTATTACTGCTGGGATGGGGAATGCTGTGATGTGGTGTATTACTGCTGGGATGGGGAAGGCTGTGATGTGGTGTATTACTGCTGGGATGGGGGAAGGCTGTGATGTGGTGTATTACTGCTGGGATGGGGAAGGCTGTGATGTGGTGTATTACTGCTGGGATGGGGGAAGGCTGTGATGTGGTGTATTACTGCTGGGACGGGGGAAAGCTGTGATGTGGTGTATTACTGCTGGGACGGGGGAAGGCTGTGATGTGGTGTATTACTGCTGGGACGGGGGAAGGCTGTGATGAGGTGTATTACTGCTGGGACGGGGGAAGGCTGTGATGAGGTGTATTACTGCTGGGATGGGGGAAGGCTGTGATGAGGTGTATTACTGCTGGGCTGGAGGGGGCTGTCTGTGGTGCAGTGGACCGTACAGTAAGGCTCTCAGTTCCCGGGCCTGCTGGTATATTTCACTGGAATTGGAGGGTGTGAAATGACAGACAGAGGCCAGTTAATGGGGCTGTCAACACAGCACACAGCCAGCCTCACTGTTAGTTTACTGTTTCTATGCCTTTCAAATCAAATCAAATGTTATTTCTCACATGCACCGAATACAACAGGTGTTGTTACAACAGGTGTTGTATACACACCTTACTGTGAAATGATGAATACAACAGGTGTAGACCTTACCGTGAAAATGCTTACTGACAAGCCCTAACCAACAATGCAGTTCAAGAAATAGAGTTAAGAAAATATTTACTAAGTAAAATAAAATAAAGTAAAAAAATTAATAAAAAGTAACACAAGAAAATGACATCACAATAACGGGGTTATATACAGGGGGTACCGGAGTCAATGTGGAGGTTATATACAGGGGGTACCGGAGTCAATGTGGAGGTTATATACAGGGGGTACCGGAGTCAATGTGGAGGTTATATACAGGGGGTACCGGAGTCAATGGGGAGGTTATATACAGGGGGTACCGGAGTCAATGGGGAGGTTATATACAGGGGGTACCGGAGTCAATGGGGAGGTTATATACAGGGGGTACCGGAGTCAATGGGGAGGTTATATACAGGGGGTACCGGAGTCAATGTGGAGGTTATATACAGGGGGTACCGGAGTCAATGTGGAGGTTATATACAGGGGGTACCGGAGTCAATGTGGAGGTTATATACAGGGGGTACCGGAGTCAATGTGGAGGTTATATACAGGGGGTACCGGAGTCAATGTGGAGGTTATATACAGGGGGTACCAGTACAGAGTCAATGGGGAGGTTATATACAGGGGGTACCGGAGTCAATGTGGAGGTTATATACAGGGGGTACCAGTACAGAGTCAATGGGGAGGTTATATACAGGGGGTACCGGAGTCAATGGGGAGGTTATATACAGGGGGTACCAGTACAGAGTCAATGTGGAGGTTATATACAGGGGGTACCAGTACAGAGTCATTGTGGAGGTTATATACAGGGGGTACCAGTACAGAGTCAATCAATATGAGGGGCTAAAATTAGTTGAGGTTATTTGTAAAGTGACTCTGCATAGAGAATAAACAGCGAGTAGCATCAATGTAAAAACAAAGGGGGGCATCTGACCATAAAGCGCTACAGAGGGTAGTGTGTACGACCCAGTACACCACTGGGGCCAAGCTTCCTGCCATCCAGGACCTCTATACCAGATGGTGTCAGAGGAAGGCCTCAAAAACTGTCAAAGACTCCAGCCACCCAAGTCATAGACTGTTCTCTCTGCTACCGCACGGTAAGCGGTACCGGAGCACCAAGTCTAGGTCCAAGAGGCTTCTAAACAGCTTCTACCCACAAGCCATAAGACTCCTGAACATCTAGTCAAATGGCTACCCAGACTATTTGCTGTCTGGGTATTTGCTGCTACTCACTGTTTATTATCAATACATAGTCACTTTACTCCTACCTACATGTACATATTACCTCACTTCCCTCAACTAACCTGTAGCCCCGCACATTGTCTCGGCACCGGTACCCTCTGTATATAGATTAGTTATTGTTAGTTTATTACAGTTTTTATTGTCTTACTTTTTTTTTTTTTTTTACTTCAGTTTATTTAGTAATTGTTTTCGTAAGCCTTTCACGGTCTGGTCTACACCTGTTGTATTCAGAGCATGTGAGAAACGGTCTGGTCTACACCTGTTGTATTCAGAGCATGTGAGAAACGGTCTGGTCTACACCTGTTGTATTCAGAGCATGTGAGAAACGGTCTGGTCTACACCTGTTGTATTCAGAGCATGTGAGAAACGGTCTGGTCTACACCTGTTGTAATCAGAGCATGTGAGAAACGGTCTGGTCTACACCTGTTGTATTCAGAGCATGTGAGAAACGGTCTGGTCTACACCTGTTGTATTCAGAGCATGTGCGAAACGGTCTGGTCTACACCTGTTGTATTCAGAGCATGTGCGAAACGGTCTGGTCTACACCTGTTGTATTCAGAGCATGTGAGAAATATAATGTGATTTGAACCACACACTGAAAGTCGCACACACACGTTAAATCAGAGTAGCACTTTAGGCTCTCTATTTGACAGAGACTCAGAACAGAGCTGCCGTGATTCCGGTAAGCCAATCCATTTGATTGCCCTACACAGCCAGGACAATGCCTTTTTGTAGCTGCTCCAAATGTAACTGTGATATTTTGGAGTGAAGTATTAGCATAACCCTGGTAATTTACTGGGGCCTACTTCTGACTCCATAGCTCTATGCCATAATTTTGACCTTTGGTCTTTCTGACAGGACCTCTAGTTTGTTTGAATAGTGGTCCCATGCAGAGGTATTGTATTTTGGAGATAGGTTTGCCTCTGTTATCTCTTGTTCTAAGTTGATTGGACCTCTTCATGTGTCTGTGGAAGAGGAGGGATCCTGGTCTATCGTGTTGTGAACAGAATGTGCCTACTGGGATGTACTATATGTTGACTAGAACCGCAGGGTGCTCTGCTGTGTGGCCTCCAATAGAGACATGATTAGAGGGATTAGTTCTCTCTCTGTGTCTGTGTCTGTGTCTGTGTCTGTGTCTGTCTGCCTGTCTGTCTGTGTGTGTGTGTCTGTGTGTGTGTGTGTGTGTGTGTGTGTGTGTGTGTGTGTGTGTGTGTGTGTGTGTGTGTGTGTGTGTGTGTGTGTGTGTGTGTGTGTGTGTGTGTGTGTTTTGTGTAGGACCCAGGCAGACCTCCCTGTGCACACACACACATGATTAAGAGGTAAAGGGAAGGTAATTAGAGATCATCTCCATATTTTCCTCTCTTTCTCTCTCAGCTGGCATGCTGCCCAGTGCCCCCTCCCCTCTAGCCACCAACCCCCCTATCGGTCCCCTCTATAGGCCCATGCCATGCGTCCCCTTTCACACACACCATGCCCCCCTTCCAACTGGCTTCATGTCAGATCTGATAGGCTTTTCTTATCTGGTTATTCCATTTATTGTATTGTGTCCCTTTAAATATTGCACACACAGTCCATGAATCATCTAGTATTGTGTTAGGTGTACCACTAGGTTGTATACCATACATGACGTTGTGTAAGTACAGGGAGAAATGCAGACTCTACGGTGCCACTGTGTTCTGGTTATATGGTAACAGCACCAGCAGTCAATAAAGCAGCTCTTTGTCTCCCTGTAAAGTCGAGTGATGTTAGGGTATTTGATTTGATCAGGCTTTTACCCGCTTCCCCATTAGATGTCGGCCTACAGTTTTTCCTGCTAGCACGAGTAAATGTTTTAAAAGCTTTTTCTCAACTTTTAACTATTTGTTTACCTATTTGTTATTTAACCAGGCATTTGATTTATATTGCCTGCTTTAATCTCCCTTCCATGTTTTTACATCTTTGTCAGTGTAATTGTCCAGGTGGTCGTGTGTCCTGGTATTTAAGACCGTATTAGACGAGAGTCCACCATTGATCCCAAGCAGAGCAGACAGAATGTCTCCAGTCTCCTCCCTATACCTTTCACATGTCTTTGGGTTTATATGTATCTATCTAGTCATTGGATTCCTCTGCTTTATATGATTCTCCTGTATTACACGAGGCTGTGCTTTCCGGGTGGAATTAGCCGTTTCATTGGCAGAATGCCTGTAAACACTGTGGTGATTCAGGGCTGGTCATTTTGTTGTAGATTGGCTGGTGGAGAGGGGAGGGGAGAGGGGGAGGGAGAGGAGAGGATAGGAGAGGAGAGGAGTCGAGAGGGGAAGAGAGGAGAGGGGAAAGGGGAGTGGACGGTCCCTGGTTCCCTGGTTCCTGGTCATTAATTTTAGGGGCTGCCTGTGACAGAGTGGGAGCAGTCCTCCAGGCTTCATTGATTCACTGTCTCCACACTGCATAGTGATACAGCCCCAGCCCCTTCCCCTGCTGTTGCCCTGGTCAGAAAGAGAGGGGGCACACTGCCAGTCAGAGCAGGAGACAGAGGAAGAAAGGGGGTGTGGGATAACTGTGATGCCTGGAGATGCTGTTGTAACTTACAGATTGGCCAGTCCTCAGTAACACTTCTACTGATTGCTCCAGTGTAGTAGCTACCAGTTTCCAGAGAGGTGACTGTAAATAGCCAAAGTACATTTTTGTCTATCTTCGGTTTTAGTAGGCATGCGATTGTGTCTATCTTGGACAATTTGCCTTTGTGTGTTTAGAAACGAGACCCAAGAATGAAAGGCTCAGTTAAGGCTGGGCGATATGGCCAAAATATTATCACGGAACTTTTCACTTTTTTTACAGTATGATGTTATTTTATGTTTTTGAATAAATACAAGTTTTGCGTTTGCTTAATGAGTAGTACTGTTCAATTCAACTACAATTTAAAACATTTTTCAACATTTGAATCAATTTCTGCATTTCCCGAACTCATTTGAGATCATTTCCACAATGACACGTAGGACAAACAATCTAGGACTTATTTTTAACAATTTGACACTTGGGTGAACTGATGGAAGGAGAGAGAGAGAGAGAGAGAGAGAGAGAGAGATGAATCAAGTAGCGGAGTAAACTATAAAAATGGACGTTACACACGGCGTATCACATTTAACAAACATAGCATTCAAATACCATTCTAGAAGGTAAAGTAAAAAACCAAACCGGTCCGTACATCAATACCGGCACATCGTAAAATATGGTATACCACCCAGCCCTAGGCTCAGTGCAACAGGGGGGTGTAGCTGGATACTGCTCATGTTGTGAGGGCTCTTGCCCCTGACACAGCTAGTCTGTGTAGGGTGTGTGTAAGGTCAGCCCTGATGAAGACAAATGATTAATTTCTTTCCACTTAATCACGGCTGATGTTTAATGAAAACACTGATGACCCCTAGCAACCCTCCCAGACACCCAGGGTCTCAGGTTGGTGACCTCTCAACCCCAGGGGTCAGAGGTTAGCCCCCAGAACTAACAGAGCGAGGGCTGCACCTGACCTGACCCCCCCATGACCTGGGAGGCTGAGGGGGGACTGAGGCCTTTTAAAATCCCCTAATCTGTCACCCCACGGACCTCCTACCCTGCTTCGACACACACATACAAACAGACACATTTCATAAAGGGCTGCAGGCGATAGATATGGCTGTTGATTTACAGAGGAGGAGAGGGGTTAATGGAGGATGTGTGTGAGAGAGAAGCTGGCCCCTGATTGGTGGTTGAGGGTTCTGTGTCAGGATCATTACTTCCTCACTACAGGATAAACAGTCCCATCACACATATGGTCCCCTCAGGTTGTTCTAGCCATATCTGAGATATTAGAGAAACAGTGAACCGTAGATGGTCCACAATCATATTGTCTGTCTTTTTAAAAAGCTTAAGGCAAAAACATTTACATTTGGTTTGATTTGTTATTGATCTCATTTGAAAATGATTCCTTTGAAGAGAAAAAATATATAAAAATGCATCATGGACAAAAAAAGTTGATCACAAGTGGGACCTAAGAAAGTATTTGTCTGTTCTGAGGCCCCATCCTTACACAAAGACAGTGGTCGTGCCAGCCTAGTGCAACCTGCTGCAAAAGTCTGGTCACCTGGTGGATGCATGGGTCAGTCTGGAGATCCTCCCTTCTACCCTGGAGTCTGGTCTCTCTCCCGTCCTCCTGCTGCTCTGCCTGGCCCAGCTCCACTCCTCCTGCTGCTCTGCCTGGCCCATTTCCACTCCTCCTGCTGCTCTGCCTGGCCCATTTCCATTCCTCCTGCTGCTCTGCCTGACCCAGCTCCACTCCTCCTGCTGCTCTGCCTGGCCCAGCTCCACTCCTCCTGCTGCTCTGCCTGGCCCAGCTCCACTCCTCCTGCTGCTCTGCCTGTCCCAGCTCCCGTCCTCCTGCTGCTCTGCCTGGCCCAGCTCCTCTCCTCCTGCTGCTCTGCCTGGCCCAGCTCCTCTCCTCCTGCTGCTCTGCCTGGCCCAGCTCCTCTCCTCCTGCTGCTCTGCCTGGCCCAGCTCCACTCCTCCTGCTGCTCTGCCTGTCCCAGCTCCCGTCCTCCTGCTGCTCTGCCTGGCCCAGCTCCCATCCTCCTGCTGCTCTGCCTGGCCCAGCTCCTCTCCTCCTGCTCCACCAACACTAATTACATCTCAAATGGTAATAGCTGAGTCCTCGTTAGCCGCTCTCACCCCCTTGAAAGATTCACAAACATCCATCAGAGTGCCCCATTTCTGCTGGATCTCCCTTTCAAAGGGCTGGACTTCATACAGAGAGAGAGAGGCTGGGGGCCTAAGTCACTAATTACTGTTGCTGCTGCATAACAGTTCCAAACGGCTGCCCTGCACACTGCCTGCCTCATACTAACACTGCCTGCCTCATACTAACACTAACTGCCTCATACTAACACTGCCTGCATCATGCTAACACTGCCTGCCTCATACTAACACTGCCTGCCTCATACTACCACTGCCTGCCTCATACTAACACTGCCTGCCTCATACTAACACTGCCTGCCTCATACTAACACTGCCTGCCTCATACTAACACTGCCTGCCTCATACTAACACTGACTGCCTCATAATAACACTGACTGCCTCATAATACCACTGACTGCCTCATAATACCACTGCCTGCCTCATAATACCACTGCCTGCCTCATACTAACACTGCCTGCCTCATACTAACACTGACTGCCTCATAATAACACTGACTGCCTCATACTAACACTGACTGCCTCAGACTAATGTATCATGCTAACACTGCCTGCCTCATACTAACACTGCCTGCCTCATACTAACACTGCCTGCCTCATACTAACACTGACTGCCTCATAATAACGCTGACTGCCTCAGACTAATGTATCATGCTAACACTGCCTGTCTCATACTAACACTGCCTGCCTCATAATAACACTGCCTGCCTCATACTAATGTATCAGACTAACACTGCCTGTCTCATACTAACACTGACTGCCTCATAATAACACTGCCTGCCTCATAATAACACTGACTGCCTCAGACTAATGTATCATGCTAACACAGGCTGCCTCATACTAACACTGCCTGCCTCATACTAACACTGACTGCCTCATACTAACACTGACTGCCTCATACTAACACTGCCTGCCTCATACTAACACTGACTGCCTCATACTAACACTGCCTGCCTCATACTAACACTGACTGCCTCATACTAACACTGCCTGCCTCATACTAACACTGACTGCCTCAGACTAATGTATCATGCTAACACTGACTGCCTCATACTAACACTGACTGCCTCAGACTAACACTGACTGCCTCAGACTAATGTATCATGCTAACACTGACTGCCTCATACTAACACTGCCTGCCTCATACTAACACTGACTGCCTCATACTAACACTGACTGCCTCATACTAACACTGACTGCCTCAGACTAATGTATCATGCTAACACTGACTGCCTCATACTAACACTGCCTGCCTCATATTTCCACTATTATTCTCAGGCAGCTAACACAGCCTGCCCTCCCTCACACCCAGACCAAACTACACAGGCTTGTTAAACCTACAACTCTATAATCACATTAGCTCCATGTCTAGCCTGGCCTTGCCATAACGTAGCTGCTAATTCACTGGCATTACAGAAATAAATATCAGAGTTGGCACTGTCCTAATCAAAGGCAGTTTTAGCCCGGGACTGTCTGTGAATGTTGGAGGAACCGATGCATATTAAAGAAAGACATAGAAGTCTGGTCTGATTCCAATTCTGGACAACAGAAGGTCCTGCGTTAAATGTCATTTGTGCTTCCTCCACCAAATTGGCCTAATTATGGCCAGAGCTCATTATTGAATTAATTTAACATTGAGCATGTCATTTCTTTGCACTCGACATTTAAAAAATTAATGGAAATTATGTGTATTGGAGACTCCCTTAATGGGATGTGAATTTATCTGAAATACTATCGGTGTTCACCCAAGTACACTGCTCAAAAAAATAAAGGGAACACTTAAACAACACAATGTAACTCCAAGTCAATCACACTTCTATGAAATCAAACTGTCCACTTAGGAAGCAACACTGATTGACAATAAAATTCACATGCTGTTGTGCAAATGGAATAGACAAAAGGTGGAAATTATAGGCAATTAGCAAGACACCCCCAAAAAAGGAGTGATTCTGCAGGTGGTGACCACAGACCACTTCTCAGTTCCTATGCTTCCTGGCTGATGTTTTGGTCACTTTTGAATGCTGGCGGTGCTCTCACTCTAGTGGTAGCATGAGACGGAGTCTACAACCCACACAAGTGGCTCAGGTAGTGCAGTTCATCCAGGATGCCACATCAATGCGAGCTGTGGCAAAAAGGTTTGCTGTGTCTGTCAGCGTAGTGTCCAGAGCATGGAGGCGCTACCAGGAGACAGGCCAGTACATCAGGAGACGTGGAGGAGGCCGTAGGAGGGCAACAACCCAGCAGCAGGATCGCTACCTCCGCCTTTGTGCAAGGAGGTGCACTGCCAGAGCCCTGCAAAATGACCTCCAGCAGGCCACAAATGTGCATGTGTCAGCATATGGTCTCACAAGGGGTCTGAGGATCTCATCTCGGTACCTAATGGCAGTCAGGCTACCTCTGGCGAGCACATGGAGGGCTGTGCGGCCCCACAAAGAAATGCCACCCCACACCATGACTGACCCACCGCCAAACCGGTCATGCTGGAGGATGTTGCAGGCAGCAGAACGTTCTCCACGGCGTCTCCAGACTCTGTCACGTCTGTCACATGTGCTCATGTGCTCAGTGTGAACCTGCTTTCATCTGTGAAGAGCACAGGGCGCCAGTGGCGAATTTGCCAATCTTGGTGTTCTCTGGCAAATGCCAAACGTCCTGCACGGTGCTGGGCTGTACGCACAACCCCCACCTGTGGACGTCGGGCCCTCATACCACCCTCATGGAGTCTGTTTCTGACCGTTTGAGCAGACACATGCACATTTGTGGCCTGCTGGAGGTCATTTTGCAGGGCGCTGGCAGTGCACCTCCTTGCACAAAGGCGGAGGTAGCGGTCCTGCTGCTGGGTTGTTGCCCTCCTACGGCCTCCTCCACGTCTCCTGATGTACTGGCCTGTCTCCTGGTAGCGCCTCCATGCTCTGGACACTACGCTGACAGACACAGCAAACCTTTTTGCCACAGCTCGCATTGATGTGCCATCCTGGATGAACTGCACTACCTGAGCCACTTGTGTGGGTTGTAGACTCCGTCTCATGCTACCACTAGAGTGAGAGCACCGCCAGCATTCAAAAGTGACCAAAACATCAGCCAGGAAGCATAGGAACTGAGAAGTGGTCTGTGGTCACCACCTGCAGAATCACTCCTTTTTTGGGGGTGTCTTGCTAATTGCCTATAATTTCCACCTTTTGTCTATTCCATTTGCACAACAGCATGTGACATTTATTGTCAATCAGTGTTGCTTCCTAAGTGGACAGTTTGATTTCACAGAAGTGTGATTGACTTGGAGTTACATTGTGTTGTTTAAGTGTTCCCTTTATTTTTTTGAGCAGTGTATGTCTTCACTCTCTCTGATATTAGAGGGATTTACTGAATCAGCTTTAAGAGAGAGTGGTGCTGTATGTGTTTTATTAAGACAACGTCCTGTCCAGTGGGTAGAGCTCACATCAGTCCAGTTGGTTATTGTGTTTCCTGTATGTGTTTTATTAAGACAACGTCCTGTCCAGTGGGTAGAGCTCACATCAGTCCAGTTGGTTATTGTGTTTCCTGTGTGTTTTATTAAGACAACTTCCTGTCCAGTGGGTAGGACTCACATCAGTCCAGTTGGTTATTGTGTTTCCTGTGTGTTTTATTAAGACAACCTCCTGTCCAGTGGGTAGGACTCACATCAGTCCAGTTGGTTATTGTGTTTCCTGTATGTGTTTTATTAAGACAACGTCCTGTCCAGTGGGTAGGGCTCACATCAGTCCAGTTGGTTATTGTGTTTCCTGTATGAATTGTCTTGTTTTCTCACCTGTTGAAATCCTCTGGGGCAAAATGCAGAACGAGGAAAATAGGTTATCGATATGAAAAATACATATTGACAGTTGATATATATATATACACCATATACCTTCCAGATTATTAGCTCAGATGTGCGGTATTTCACTAAGGCCTCTGTGAATTGTTTAAGTGATTTAATTCCTCAGAATCCCATTTGATTGAATGACTTTCTGTATGGTCTTTATGTTGAGTATTGGATGTTGTGAATGAGCTGGAGTCAACAGGAAGATTAGCAGCAGCTGTAATTGTGGTGTGGTTTACAGTGCAGGCCTGGTGGGCTGCATCGATCCAACCAGAGAAATAATAATACAATGGAAGTGAAGTGATGCAGGGAAGGAAGAGGCTGTGAGGAGAGCGAGGGAGTGGAGGAGAGGAGAGAGGGAGGCCTCCTGGTTACTGAAGGAATGATGTATTGATTGTCTCTGACAGGGTGGTGCAGACCAATTGATGGTGATATGTGAGAGGAGGCTGTTAGGAGACTCTCTCAGGTCACACGGGTCACCCAGACAACTGGCAGTGCTGCTGCTGATGGGAGAGAAATGAACTCATCACCTGGTTGGAGGGATGGATGGATTAGAGGATGAGGGGAAAGAATGCATGGATGGGAGGGATAGATGTAGAGAGGGAGAGGTAGGGTAAAGAGAGAGAGATGATATGCCTATTAGACCAAATCAAATCAAATGTATTTATAAAGCCCTTCTTACATCAGCTGATATCTCAAAGTGCTGTACAGAAACCCAGCCCAAAACCCCAAACAGCAAGCAATGCAGGTGTAGAAGCACAGTGGCTAGGAAACATTCTCTAGAAAGGCCAGAACCTAGGACGAAACCTAGAGGAACCAGGCTATGAGGGGTGGCCAGTCCTCTTCTGGCTGTGCCGGGTGGAGATTATAACAGAACATGGCCAAGATGTTAAAATGTGCATAGATATCCAGCAGGGTCAAATAATAATAATCACAGTGGTTGTCGAGGGTGCAACAGGTCAGCACCTCAGGAGTAAATGTCAGTTGGCTTTTCATAGCCGATTATTCAAAGTATCTCTACCGCTCCTGCTGTCTCTAGAGAGTTGAAAACAGCAGGTCTGGGACAGGTAGCATGTCCGGTGAACAGGTCAGGGTTCCATAGCCACAGGCAGAACAGTTGAAACTGGAGCAGCAGCACGGCCAGGTGGACTGGGGACAGCAAGGAGTCATCATGCCAGGTAGTCCTGAGGCATGGTCCTAGGGCTCAGGTTCTCAGAGAGAGAGAAATAAATAAATAATTAGAGAGAGCGTACTTAAATTCACACAGGACACCGGATAAGACAGGAGAAATCCTCCAGATATAACAGACTGACCCTAGCCCCCTGACACATAAACTACTGCAGCATAAATACTGGAGGCTGAGACAGAAGGGGTCGGGAAAGACTGGACCATGCCTGTTCAACTCTATATAGATATGTGATGGAGCTAGGAGGAATAAGCTGACTCAGGCTACTCTACTCCAGACCAGACAGACAGTGTCATGAGAAATCCAATCCTCATGCTAATCGGATTAGCTGGTACATATTACCCAGTACAGTAGATACACTCAGCACGCATATAGACAGCCTTTCATCTAGTGTTGGACTCCTTGAGAGAGAGAGAGAGAGAGAGAGAGAGAGAGAGAGAGAGAGAGAGAGAGAGAGAGAGAGAGAGAGAGAGAGAGAGAGAGAGAGAGAGAGAGAGAGAGAGAGAGAGAGAGAGAGAGAGAGAGAGAGAGAGAGAGAGAGAGAGAGAGAGAGAGAGAGAGAGAGAGAGAGAGGAGAGAGAGAGAGAGAGAGAGAGAGAGAGAGAGAGAGAGAGAGAGAGAGATTTGTGTGTAGTTAATAAATAAAGGATAATTAGTAAAATAACAAAATAAGAGTTTTGATGGAGATAAAGAGAGAGGTGTTATATAACAGGTAATACATCAAGGGGGGAGGGAGGAGGTGGACTATGTGCCTGTAGGGACTGGTTAGTGTGAAAATAGAGAGACAGAGACCGAGTAGAGTTATGGTCTGTTAGTCTCTATGCAGCCCGTCCTCTAGACCCCCACAGACCCAGTATGTCTCTCCTCTGCCCTCTAGACCTCTCCAGCCCCAGCATGTCTCTCTCCCCTCTAGACCTCTCCAGCCCAGTATGTCTCTCCTCTAGACCTCTCCAGCCCCAGCATGTCTCTCTCGTCTGCCCTCTAGACCTCTCCAGCCCAGTATGTCTCTCCTCTGCCCTCTAGACCTCTCCAGCACCAGCATGTCTCTCTTGTCTGCCCTCTAGATCTCTCCAGCCCAGTATGTCTCTCCTCTGCCCTCTAGACCTCTCCAGCCCCAGTATGTCTATCTCCTGTTCCCTGTGTACACAGGTTCTTGCCTGGCTGTCACTAATTGATTGGCTGTCTGTTCATTTAGGCCAGACATGAGTGGTGCCTCTTAATGGAGGTGAAAGGTGTTGGCCTGACAGTGAGGTGATGACTCACAGGAAGGTGATCTACTACACAGAGGCTAGATGGTCAAGAGGCAGAGGCTGAGGGAAATAGAACAGAACAAAATACTTACAGTAGTATGATAAAGGGCCATTGTGCTTGACTATTTTCATTTGTTTTACCACCGTGTTTATTTTGATAAGACATCAGAAGAGTGGTAGGTCCAGTGTGGCATAGAGGACATGTAGGGCTGGGCTTTGTATCTCTGGTCCGCTATCAGCCTCAGATCCATGGGTCTGTTTTCCATCCACAACACACAGTAGCAGTCCATTTGCATTTAGCCCCTGTAATTGGTGGCATTAATAGCAGACACATTTACAAAGTTTTATCATCCATGAACTGATTATGCTAATCGCCACATGAATTCTAAAAGGCAGCTTGTAAGCGGGGGGTATATTGTTTATACCCTATTTTGATCGACTTCAATCACACACACGTGTGCAAGTGTTTATCCCTCACACACCACATCAGTACAGGGTGGTGTTGATGTAAAACACACTTTAATTACCTGGGTGATGGGGGCTCTGATGCTGCCTGGGTGAATACTAACCAGCTTCCTATCACTGAGGTTGTTCCAAACGTCACATTTCTAAGTGTTTAACTTCTTATGGCTGCAATCCCGTTAACGGGATCGATATGACAACAGCCAGTGAAAGTGCAGGGCGCCAAATTCAAACAACAGAAATGTCATAATTAAAATTCCTGAAACATACATGTATCTTATACTATTTTAAAGGTAATCTTGTTGTTAATCCTAACAAAGTGTCCGATTTCAAATAGGCCTTACAGCGAAGCACCACAAACGATTATGTTAGGTCACCACCAACTCACAGAAAAATTCAGCCATTTTTCCAGCCAAAGAGAGGAGTCACAAAAAGCACAAAAAGAGATCAAATTAATCACTAACCTTTGATTATCTTCATCAGATGACACTAATAGGACTTCATGTTACACAATGCATATATGTCTTGTTCGATTAAGTTCATATTTATATCCAAAAACCTCAGTTTACATTGGCACCATGTTCAGAAATGCCTCCAAAATATCCGGAAAATTGCAGAGAGCCACATCAAATAACAGAAATACTCATCATAAACTTTGATGAAAGATACATGTTTTACATAGAATGAAAGATACACTTGTTCTTAATGCAACCGCTGTGTCAGATTTCAAAAAGCTTTACGGCAAACCCAATATTCAATAATCTGAAAACAGCGTTCACCCACAAAAGCCCGCCAAATTGTGCAGTCAACAAAACTCATAAAAAGCATTATAAATCTTCACTTACCTTTGCTGATCTTCGTCGGAATGCACTCCCAGGACTCCCACTTCCACAAGAAATGTTTGTTTTGTTCGGTAATGTCCATCATTTATGTCCAAATAGCTATTTTTGTAGCGTGTTTGGTAAACACATCCAACGTCAGAAAGCGTGTTCACTAAAAGCTGACGAAATGTCCAAAAGTTCCGTAACAGTCAGTAGAAACATGTCAAACGATTTATTGAATCAATCTTTACCGGAGAATTACATTGACTTCAGATGAGCAATGGAACAGAGCTCCCTCTCATGTGAACGCGCATGGTCAAATAATGGTCAGGTCATGGCAGACCTGACTAATTCCCCTCTCATTCGGCCCCCCTTCACAGTAGAGACATCAGACAAGGTTCTACAGACTGTTGACATCTAGTGGAAGCCTTAGGAAGTGCAAACGCATCCATATCTCGCTGTGATTTCAATAGGATCTTGGTTGAAAATCGACCAGCCTCAGAATTTCCACTTCCTGTTTGGATTTTTTCTCAGGTTTTTGCCTGCCATATGAGTTATGTTATAATCACAGACATAATTCAAACAGTTTTAGAAACTTCGGAGTGTTTTCTATCCAATACTAATAATAATAATCATATACTAGCAACTATGACTGAGGAGCAGGCCGTTTACTCTGGGCACCTCTGTGCACCTTTCATCCAAGCTACTCAATACTGCCCCTGCAGCCATATGAAGTTTTAAGGTTAGCCATTAACTCTGAATGGTTCTGGTAAGGGTTTAGATTTGGGATAGGCTTAAAACTAAAAACAACACCCGAGAAAAACCCAAACCTACTTGAAGGTAACAGCACTCACAGTTGCCCCTTGTGGCCGGTTTCCACGTCATCTCCCAACCTCCACAGACATGGATGGATGTCAAATACTCACTTGTATAACGGGTGACCTGGCTGCTATCTCCCCCTCTAACCAGGAATGATCCCACCTCTATCTCCCCCTCTAACCAGGAATGATCATGCCTCTATCTCCCCCTCTAACCAGGAATGATCCTGCCTCTATCTCCCCCTATAACCAGGAATGATCCCGCCTCTATCTCCCCCTCTAACCATGAATGATCCCGCCTCTATCTCCCCCTGTAACCAGGAATGATCCCGCCTCTATCTCCCCCTCTAACCAGGAATGATCCTGCCTCTATCTCCCCCTATAACCAGGAATGATCCCGCCTCTATCTCCCCCTCTAACCAGGAATGATCCCACCTCTATCTCCCCCTCTAACCAGGAATGATCCCGCCTCTATCTCCCCCTCTAACCAGGAATGATTCCGCCTCTATCTCCCCCTCTAACCAGGAATGAGCCCGCCTCTATCTCCCCCTCTAACCAGGAATGATCCCACCTCTATCTCCCCCTCTAACCAGGAATGATCCCACCTCTATCTCCCCCTCTAACCAGGAATGATCCCACCTCTATCTCACCCTCTAACCAGGAATGATCCCACCTCTATCTCCCCCTCTAACCAGGAATGATCCCGCCTCTATCTCCCCCTCTAACCAGGAATGATCCCGCCTCTATCTCCCCCTCTAACCAGGAATGATCCCGCCTCTATCTCCCCCTCTAACCAGGAATGATCCCGCCTCTATCTCCCCCTCTAACCAGGAATGATACCGCCTCTATCTCCCCCTCTAACCAGGAATGATCCCGCCTCTATCTCCCCCTCTAACCAGGAATGATCCCGCCTCTATCTCCCCCTCTAACCAGGAATGATCCCGCCTCTATCTCCCCCTCTAACCAGGAATGATACCGCCTTTATCTCCCCCTCTAACCAGGAATGATCCCGCCTCTATCTTCCCCTCTAACCAGGAATGATCCCGCCTCTATCTCCCCCTCTAACCAGGAATGATCCCGCCTCTATCTCCCCCTCTAACCAGGAATGATCCCGCCTCTATCTCCCCCTCTAACCAGGAATGATCCCGCCTCTATCTCCCCCTCTAACCAGGAATGATACCACCTCTATCTCCCCCTCTAACCAGGAATGATCCCGCCTCTATCTCCCCCTCTAACCAGGAATGATACCACCTCTATCTCCTTCTGCTAACCAGGGATGCTCCCACCTCTATCGCCCCCTTCCTTCCTTCCCTCTCTCCTTCATGTATATTCAGCAGCGGTCTGGGGGGTCTAGCCAGCCCAGCTGTATGTGTCTGGGTCAGTGCCTCCTAAAGGCTGAAGAGCAGAAGAAAGGCCCTGTTCTGACAGTGTTTTCCTCAAGCCCAGCCCCAATAATGATACCCTGCTTTAAACATTGATTAGATGCACTCCATTGCTTCATTAATGTTGTGGAGGGCACAGAGTAGTGGTGGACTTTCTGTAATGATTCTGAGGGTCATTGTATTATTTTTGTGTACACGGCAGACGAAAGGTGGCAGACCAGAAGACTCCATGCAGAGAGGGATGCAGGCCCTATGTAAAACAGACATGCATCGGTGGAGACGATCTCCACATTTAACGATATCTTCTAGAGGATGGGTTTCTGGTGGCTTGTTATGGCTGTTCTCTAGTCACATCTAGAGGATGGGTTTCTGGTAGCTTGTTATGCCTGTTCTCTAGTCACATCTAGAGGATGGGTTTCTGGTAGCTTGTTATGTCTGTTCTCTAGTCACATCTAGAGGATGGGTTTCTGGTGGCTTGTTATGGCTGTTCTCTAGTCACATCTAGAGGATGGGTTTCTGGTAGCTTGTTATGGCTGTTCTCTAGTCACATCTAGAGGATGGGTTTCTGGTGGCTTGTTATGGCTGTTCTCTAGTCACATCTAGAGGATGGGTTTCTGGTAGCTTGTTATGGCTGTTCTCTAGTCACATCTAGAGGATGGGTTTCTGGTAGCTTGTTATGGCTGTTCTCTAGTCACATCTAGAGGATGGGTTTCTGGTAGCTTGTTATGGCTGTTCTCTAGTCACATCTAGAGGATGGGTTTCTGGTAGCTTGTTATGGCTGTTCTCTAGTCACATCTAGAGGATGGGTTTCTGGTGGCTTGTTATGGCTGTTCTCTAGTCACATCTAGAGGATGGGTTTCTGGTAGCTTGTTATGGCTGTTCTCTAGTCACATCTAGAGGATGGGTTTCTGGTAGCTTGTTATGGCTGTTCTCTAGTCACATTTAGAGGATGGGTTTCTGGTAGCTTGTTATGGCTGTTCTCTAGTCACATCTAGAGGATGGGTTTCTGGTAGCTTGTTATGGCTGTTCTCTAGTCACATCTAGAGGATGGGTTTCTGGTAGCTTGTTATGGCTGTTCTCTAGTCACATCTAGAGGATGGGTTTCTGGTAGCTTGTTATGGCTGTTCTCTAGTCACATCTAGAGGATGGGTTTCTGGTAGCTTGTTATGGCTGTTCTCTAGTCACATCTAGAGGATGGGTTTCTGGTAGCTTGTTATGGCTGTTCTCTAGTCACATCTAGAGGATGGGTTTCTGGTAGCTTGTTATGGCTGTTCTCTAGTCACATCTAGAGGATAGGTTTCTGGTGGCTTGTTATGGCTGTTCTCTAGTCACATCCAGAGGATGGGTTTCTGGTAGCTTGTTATGGCTGTTCTCTAGTCACATCTAGAGGATGGGTTTCTGGTAGCTTGTTATGGCTGTTCTCTAGTCACATCTAGAGGATGGGTTTCTGGTAGCTTGTTATGGCTGTTCTCTAGTCACATCTAGAGGATGGGTTTCTGGTAGCTTGTTATGGCTGTTCTCTAGTCACATCTAGAGGATGGGTTTCTGGTAGCTTGTTATGGCTGTTCTCTAGTCACATCTAGAGGATGGGTTTCTGGTGGCTTGTTATGGCTGTTCTCTAGTCACATCCAGAGGATGGGTTTCTGGTAGCTTGTTATGGCTGTTCTCTAGTCACATCTAGAGGATGGAAAGCACATCCTCATCTCTCTCCTTCATGGATCTAGTTATGTACATTTTCAGGCTGATTCTGAAAAGCAGAAAGATCACACAGAGAAAGCATCTTCCCTTTTGCTTGTTGACTAAATTGCTTTACAAATCCTGACTCCTGGTATCCCTCTGGAGTCAGTATTATCTGACAGAGAAGTCGCTGGAATTAGATTAGATATTCAATAATGCTAATGCTAATTTATTTGATTGGTTAGTCTATACTGATCAAATAATTGTCTAAATAAATGGCTGCCTCTCCCGCTCTCTCTATCTCTCCCTCACTGCTTTTCCCTTTATCTCTCTCTGTATATTTCCATTTATGGCACCATTCTATGTTGTGGTATTTGCCTATTCTGGGTTTATGCGGTATAAAGCAGACAGCCTCAGAATGGTGACAGTGATGTGTGTCTTCAAACAGCCCAGTTGCAGGCAGGGTAGAGAATACACAAGCACATCTTTTGCCGTATGGCTGCTGTGACGATGGAGCAGAGGCAGGTGTCTGCACGGTGCGCTGCAGAAGGAACACAGGAGTGATTGCCACCCCTCTGTTCCTCTTTTTCATGTGGCTGAGAGAGATGGAGGTGTTTGAAGACAGGGATAAGGATGGACTCATCGTCGTCTTGACAACGACAGTCCCAGCTCCCTTCCTTCTCCAAGTACATCTGTTTGATGAGGAAAGATATGGCTGAGACATACACGGCTGATTTTGTAAAAAAAAAAAAACAGCTCAACTCAATGATGTGCTGTTTGGAGCAAGATGTAATTTTTGATGCGTGTCTACACATCCCAACATACCACTATACATACTAGAACATTCCAGCGTTTGATATGGACGAAATGGAAACTATAGGGATGTGCCTCTGTTTGCAGATGGATTGTGATCGATTAGGCTTTGGTTGCCGAGTCATTTTCACGCTCATCTGTTTGTGTTTAGCCCCCTGTTGTCCATATGTTAACCCTGAGTGACAGGGGAACCTGGGCTGTTCCACTACCCTCCCCAGGTGTCCCCCTGCACCTCCCTGTGCTCCCTAGCAGGGGGCAGGCTGACAGACCGATAGGCAGTCTCCAGGGTTGTGACACAGATGTAGTAGGTCTATCTATCTATCTATCTATCTATCTATCTATCTATCTATCTATCTATCTATCTATCTATCTATCTATCTATCTATCTATCTATCTATCTATCTATCTATCTATCTATCTATCTATCTATCTATCTATCTATCAATTCAATTCAATTCAATTCAATTCAATTCAAGGGGCTTTATTGGCATGGGAAACATGTGTTAACATTGCCAAAGCAAGTGAGGTAGATATTATACAAAAGTGAAATAAACAATACAAATTAACAGTAAACATTACACATACAGAAGTTTCAAAACAATAAAGACATTACAAATGTTATATTATATATATACAGTGTTGTAACAATGTACAAATGGTTAAAGCACACAAGTTAAAATAAATAAGCATAAATATGGGTTGTATTTACAATGGTGTTTGTTCTTCACTGGTTGCCCTTTTCTTGTGGCAACAGGTCACAAATCTTGCTGCTGTGATGGCACACTGTGGAATTTCTCCCAGTAGATATGGGAGTTTATCAAAATTGGATTTGTTTTCAAATTCTTTGTGGATCTGTGTAATCTGAGGGAAATATGTCTCTCTAATATGGTCATACATTGGGCAGGAGGTTAGGAAGTGCAGCTCAGTTTCCACCTCATTTTGTGGGCAGTGTGCACATAGCCTGTCTTCTCTTGAGAGCCATGTCTGCCTACGGCGGCCTTTCTCAATAGCAAGGCTATGCTCACTGAGTCTGTACATAGTCAAAGCTTTCCTTAAGTTTGGGTCAGTCACAGTGGTCAGGTATTCTGCCACTGTGTACTCTCTGTTTAGGGCCAAATAGCATTCTAGTTTGCTCTGTTTTTTTTGTTAATTCTTTCCAATGTGTCAAGTAATTATCTTTTTGTTTTCTCATGATTTGGTTGGGTCTAATTGTGCTGTTGTCCTGGGGCTCTGTGGGGTGTGTTTGTGTTTGTGAACAGAGCCCTAGGACCAGCTTGCTTAGGGGACTCTTGTCCAGGTTCATCTCTCTGTAGGTGATGGCTTTGTTATGGAAGGTTTGGGAATCGCTTCCTTTTAGGTGGTTGTAGAATTTAACGGCTCTTTTCTGGATTTTGATAATTAGTGGGTATCGGCCTAATTCTGCTCTGCATGCATTATTTGGTGTTCTACGTTGTACACGGAGGATATTTTTGCAGAATTCTGCATGCAGAGTCTCAATTTGGTGTTTGTCCCATTTTGTGAAATCTTGGTTGGTGAGCGGACCCCAGACCTCACAACCATAAAGGGCAATGGGCTCTATGACTGATTCAAGTATTTTTAGCCAGATCCTAATTGGTATGTTGAAATTTATGTTCCTTTTGATGGCATAGAAGGCCCTTCTTGCCTTGTCTCTCAGATCGTTCACAGCTTTGTGGAAGTTACCTGTGGTGCTGATGTTTAGGCCGAGGTATGTATAGTTTTTTGTGTGCTCTAGGGCAACGGTGTCTAGATGGAATTTGTGGTCCTGGTGACTGGACCTTTTTTGGAACACCATTATTTTGGTCTTACTGAGATTTACTGTCAGGGCCCAGGTCTGACAGAATCTGTGCAGAAGATTTAGGTGCTGCTGTAGGCCCTCCTTGGTTGGTGACAGAAGCACCAGATCATCAGCAAACAGTAGACATTTGACTTCGGATTCTAGTAGGGTGAGACCGGGTGCTGCAGACTGTTCTAGTGCCCGCGCCAATTCGTTGATATATATGTTGAAGAGGATGGGGCTTAAGCTGCATCCCTGTCTCACCCCACGACCCTGTGTGAAGAAATGTGTGTGTTTTTTGCCAATTTTAACCGCACACTTGTTGTTTGTGTACATGGATTTTATAATGTCGTATGTTTTACCCCCAACACCACTTTCCATCAATTTGTATAGCAGACCCTCATGCCAAATTGAGTCGAAGGCTTTTTTGAAATCAACAAAGCATGAGAAGACTTTGCCTTTGTTTTGGTTTGTTTGGTTGTCAATTAGGGTGTGTAGGGTGAATACATGGTCTGTTGTACGGTAATTTGGTAAAAAGCCAATTTGACATTTGCTCAGTACATTGTTTTCATTGAGGAAATGTACGAGTCTGCTGTTAATGATAATGCAGAGGATTTTCCCAAGGTTACTGTTGACACATATTCCACGGTAGTTATTGGGGTCAAATTTGTCTCCACTTTTGTGGATTGGGGTGATCAGTCCTTGGTTCCAAATATTGGGGAAGATGCCAGAGCTAAGGACGATGTTAAAGAGTTTTAGTATAGCCAATTGGAATTTGTTGTCTGTATATTTGATCATTTCATTAAGGATACCATCAACACCACAGGCCTTTTTGGGTTGGAGGGTTTTTATTTTGTCCTGTAACTCATTCAAGGTAATTGGAGAATCCAGTGGGTTCTGGTAGTCTTTAATAGTTGATTCTAGGATTTGTATTTGATCATGTATATGTTTTTGCTCTTTATTCTTTGTTATAGAGCCAAAAAGATTGGAGAAGTGGTTTACCCATACATCTCCATTTTGGATAGATAATTCTTCGTGTTGTTGTTTGTTTAGTGTTTTCCAATTTTCCCAGAATTGGTTAGAGTCTATGGAGTCTTCAATTACATTGAGCTGATTTCTGACGTGCTGTTCCTTCTTTTTCCGTAGTGTATTTCTGTATTGTTTTAGTGATTCACCATAGTGAAGGCGTAGACTCAGGTTTTCCGGGTCTCTATGTTTTTGGTTGGACAGGTTTCTCAATTTATTTCTTAGATTTTTGCATTCTTTATCAAACCATTTGTCATTGTTGTTCATTTTCTTCGGTTTTCTATTTGAGATTTTTAGATTTGATAGGGAAGCTGAGAGGTCAAATATACTGTTAAGATTTTCTACTGCCAAGTTTACACCTTCACTATTGCAGTGGAACATTTTACCCAGGAAGTTGTCTAAAAGGGATTGAATTTGCGGTTGCCTAATTGTTTTTTGGTAGGTTTCCAAACTGCATCCATCTATCTATCTATCTATCTATCTATCTATCTATCTATCTATCTATCTATCTATCTATCTATCTATCTATCTATCTATCTATCTATCTATCTATCTATCTATCTATCTATCTATCTATCTATCTATCTATCTATCTATCTATCTATCTATCTATCTATCTATCTATCTATCTATCTATCTATCTATCTATCTATCTATCTATCTATCTATCTATCTGTTCATCTCACTGTGCTAGTTAGTAAGCTGATAACACAGCCAAATCTAATAGGGTTTTCCAGAATCCTAAGTCCCACCATACACATTCATTACCCATGGGATTCATGGTCTGGTTGACTCTGTGCTGCTCACTCACACACACCAGTTTCACATCAGTCTGTGTGTTCTCTCTCTCTCTCTCTACCATTCCCACTGATCTTTGTGAGACCCCAGCGTGGGCTCTGTGATTGTGGCTGGGGAAAGAGCAGTTCAGGGGTGTGCCTTTGACGCTGTGGTGGTGCTAAATGTCCATGTGTTACAGAGGTACCCTCCCTTTAATGGCTCCCCAAAGACACACTCTCACACACTCTCTCACACACTCTCACACACTCTCACACACTCTCACACACTCTCTCACACACTCACACACTCTCACACTCTCTCTCTCTCTCTCTCTCTCTCTCTCTCTCTCTCTCTCTCTCTCTCTCTCTCTCTCTCTCTCTCTCTCTCTCTCTCTCTCTCTCTCTCTCTCTCTCTCTCTCTCTCTCTCTCTCTCTCTCTCTCTCTCTCTCTCTCTCTCTCTCTCTCTCTCTCTCTCTCACACAGGGTTTGAAATGGCATGACATCACTCTGACCCTCCCCTGACCTGGAAGTAATCAGACTATGAGGATCTGTTTCTGCCTTTTAGTTCCTTTGATTCTAAGGATGGTTGGGATTGTATTCTAGTGGAAGATGCTGGGATTCTACCAGATCAACACTCACATGTATTGCATAGAAGCATAGTATGAATAGGAGATAATTGCAAGCATTTTTGTTTCATTCCAATAAGATTCATATGACATGAATTAAACATGGATGTCATTAGGGCTTCCAAGTGGTGCAGCGGTCTAAGGCACTGCATCTCAGTGCTAGGGGTTTCACTACAGACCCTGGTTCGATTCCAGGCTGTATCACAACCGGCCGTGATTGGGAGTCTATAGGATGCCGCACAATTGGCCCAGCGTCGTTAGGGTTTGGCTGGGGTAGGCCGTCATTGTAAATAAGAATTTGTTCTTAGCTGACTTGCCTAGTTAAATAAAGGTTAAATAAATAAAACATTAATGCAGGCCCTCTCTCATCAGCTGTCATCAGCAGGCCCTCTTTCATCAGCTGTATTCAGCAGGCCCTCTCTAATCAGCTGTCATCAGCAGGCCCTCTCTCATCAACTGTCATCAGCAGGCCCTCTTTCATCAGCTGTATTCAGCAGGTCCTCTCTCATCAGCTGTCATCAGCAGGCCCTCTCTCATCAGCTGTCATCAGCAGGCCCTCTTTCATCAGCTGTCATCAGCAGGCCCTCTGTCATCAGCTGTCATCAGCAGGCCCTCTCTCATCAGCTGTCATCGGCAGGCCCTCTCTAATCAGCTGTCATCAGCAGGGCCTCTCTCATTAGCTGTCATCAGCAGGCCCTCGTTCAAACGCTGTCATCAGCAGGCCCTCTCTCATCAGCTGTCATCAGCAGGCCCTCTATCATAAGCTGTCATCAGCAGGCCCTCTCTCATCAGCTGTCATCAGCAGGCCCTCTATCATCAGCTGTCATCAGCAGGCCCTCTATCATCAGCTGTCATCAGCAGGCCCTCTTTCATCAGCTGTCATCAGCAGGCCCTCTATCATCAGCTGTCATCAGCAGGCCCTCTATCATCAGCTGTCATCAGCAGGCCTCTCTCATTAGCTGTCATCAGCAGGCCCTCTGTCATCAGCTGTCATCAGCAGGCCCTCTTTCAAACGCTGTCATCAGCAGGCCCTCTATCATCAGCTGTCATCAGCAGGCCCTCTCTCATCAGCTGTCATCAGCAGGCCCTCTTTCATCAGCTGTCATCAGCAGGCCCTCTTTCAAACGCTGTCATCAGCAGGCCCTCTTTCATCAGCTGTATTCAGCAGGCCCTCTATCATCAGCTGTCATCAGCAGGCCCTCTCTCATCAGCTGTCATCAGCAGGCCCTCTCTCATCAGCTGTCATCAGCAGGCCCTCTCTCATCAGCTGTCATCAGCAGGCCTCTCTCATTAGCTGTCATCAGCAGGCCCTCTCTCATCAGCTGTCATCAGCAGGCCTCTCTCATTAGCTGTCATCAGCAGGCCCTCTTTCAAACGCTGTCATCAGCAGGCCCTCTCTCATCAGCTGTCATCAGCAGGCCCTCTGTCATCAGCTGTCATCAGCAGGCCCTCTTTCAAACGCTGTCATCAGCAGGCCCTCTTTCAAATGATGTAATCAGCAGGCCCTCTATCATCCGCTGTCATCAGCAGGCCCTCTCTCATCAGCTGTCATCAGCAGGCCTCTCTCATTAGCTGTCATCAGCAGGCCCTCTTTCATCAGCTGTATTCAGCAGGGCCTCTCTCATCAGTTGTCATCAGCAGGCCCTCTTTCATTAGCTGTCATCAGCAGGCCCTCTTTCATCAGCTGTATTCAGCAGGCCCTCTCATCAGCTGTCATCAGCAGGCCTCTCTCATTAGCTGTCATCAGCAGGGCCTCTCTCATCAGCTGTCATCAGCAGGCCCTCTCTCATCAGCTGTCATCAGCAGGTCCTCTCTCATCAGCTGTCATCAGCAGGCCCTCTATCATCAGCTGGCATCAGCAGGCCCTCTCTCATCAGCTGTCATCAGCAGGTCCTCTCTCATCAGCTGTCATCAGTAGGCCGTCTTTCATCAGCTGTATTCAGCAGGCCCTCTCTCATCAGCTGTCATCAGCAGGCCCTCTTTCATCAGCTGTATTCAGCAGGCCCTCTCATCAGCTGTCATCACCAGGCCTCTCTCATTAGCTGTCATCAGCAGGCCCTCTTTCATCAGCTGTATTCAGCAGGGCCTCTCTCATCAGTTGTCATCAGCAGGCCCTCTTTCATTAGCTGTCATCAGCAGGCCCTCTTTCATCAGCTGTATTCAGCAGGCCCTCTCATCAGCTGTCATCAGCAGGCCTCTCTCATTAGCTGTCATCAGCAGGGCCTCTCTCATCAGCTGTCATCAGCAGGCCCTCTCTCATCAGCTGTCATCAGCAGGTCCTCTCTCATCAGCTGTCATCAGCAGGCCCTCTATCATCAGCTGGCATCAGCAGGCCCTCTCTCATCAGCTGTCATCAGCAGGTCCTCTCTCATCAGCTGTCATCAGCAGGCCCTCTCTCATCAGCTGTCATCAGCAGGCCCTCTCTCATCAGCTGTCATCAGCAGGCCCTCTCTCATCAGCTGTCATCAGCAGGCCCTCTTTCATCAGCTGTATTCAGCAGGCCCTCTCTCATCAGCTGTCATCAGCAGGCCCTCTCTCATCAGCTGTCATCAGCAGGCCCTCTCTCATCAGCTGTCATCAGCAGGCCCTCTTTCCAACGCTGTCATCAGCAGGCCCTCTTTCAAATGATGTAATCAGCAGGCCCTCTATCATCCGCTGTCATCAGCAGGCCCTCTCTCATCAGCTGTCATCAGCAGGCCCTCTCTCAAACACTGTCATCAGCAGGCCCCCTTTCAAACGCTGTCATCAGCAGGCCCTCTTTCAAACACTGTCATCAGCAGGCCCTCTCTCATCAGTTGTCATCAGCAGGCCCTCTCTCATCAGCTGTCATCAGCAGGCCCTCTATCATCCGCTGTCATTAGCAGGCCCTCTCTCATCAGCTGTCATCAGCAGGCCCTCTCTCATCAGCTGTCATCAGCAGGCCCTCTATCATCCGCTGTCATCAGCAGGCCCTCTTTCAAACGCTGTCATCAGCAGGCCCTCTTTCATCCGCTGTCATCAGCAGGCCCTCTCTCATCCGCTGTGATCAGCAGGCCCTCTCTCATCCTCTGTCATCCTCAGGCCCTCTCTCATCCGCTGTATTCAGCAGGCCCTCTCTCATCCGCTGTATTCAGCAGGCCCTCTCTCATCCGCTGTGATCAGCAGGCCCTCTCTCATCAGCTGTCATCAGCAGGCCCTCTCTCATCCGCTGTGATCAGCAGGCCCTCTCTCATCCGCTGTGATCAGCAGGCCCTCTCTCATCCGTTGTGATCAGCAGGCCCTCTCTCATCAGCTGTCATCAGCAGGCCCTCTCTCATCCGATGTATTCAGCAGGCCCTCTCTCATCCGCTGTATTCAGCAGGCCCTCTCTCATCAGCTGTATTCAGCAGGCCCTCTCTCATCCGCTGTATTCAGCAGGCCCTCTCTCATCAGCTGTCATCAGCAGGCCCTCTCTCAAACACTGTCATCAGCAGGCCCCCTTTCAAACGCTGTCATCAGCAGGCCCTCTTTCAAACACTGTCATCAGCAGGCCCTCTCTCATCAGTTGTCATCAGCAGGCCCTCTCTCATCAGCTGTCATCAGCAGGCCCTCTATCATCCGCTGTCATTAGCAGGCCCTCTCTCATCAGCTGTCATCAGCAGGCCCTCTCTCATCAGCTGTCATCAGCAGGCCCTCTATCATCCGCTGTCATCAGCAGGCCCTCTTTCAAACGCTGTCATCAGCAGGCCCTCTTTCATCCGCTGTCATCAGCAGGCCCTCTCTCATCCGCTGTGATCAGCAGGCCCTCTCTCATCCTCTGTCATCCTCAGGCCCTCTCTCATCCGCTGTATTCAGCAGGCCCTCTCTCATCCGCTGTATTCAGCAGGCCCTCTCTCATCCGCTGTGATCAGCAGGCCCTCTCTCATCAGCTGTCATCAGCAGGCCCTCTCTCATCCGCTGTGATCAGCAGGCCCTCTCTCATCCGCTGTGATCAGCAGGCCCTCTCTCATCCGTTGTGATCAGCAGGCCCTCTCTCATCAGCTGTCATCAGCAGGCCCTCTCTCATCCGATGTATTCAGCAGGCCCTCTCTCATCCGCTGTATTCAGCAGGCCCTCTCTCATCAGCTGTATTCAGCAGGCCCTCTCTCATCCGCTGTATTCAGCAGGCCCTCTCTCATCCGCTGTATTCAGCAGGCCCTCTCTCATCCGCTGTATTCAGCAGGCCCTCTCTCATCTGCTGTATTCAGCAGGCCCTCTCTCATCCGCTGTCATCAGCAGGCCCTCTCTCATCCGCTGTATTCAGCAGGCCCTCTCTCATCCGCTGTATTCAGCAGGCCCTCTCTCATCCGCTGTATTCAGCAGGCCCTCTCTCATCCGCTGTATTCAGCAGGCCCTCTCTCATCCGCTGTATTCAGCAGGCCCTCTCTCATCCGCTGTATTCAGCAGGCCCTCTCTCATCCGCTGTATTCAGCAGGCCCTCTCTCATCCTCTGTCATCCTCAGGCCCTCTCTCATCCCCTGTATTCAGCAGGCCTCTCTCATCCGCTGTATTCAGCAGGCCCTCTCTCATCCGCTGATGATTGCACCATCTCTAGCCTTTGGCATTATAGACTTGCCAGCTTGATGCTTCAACACACAGACAGATATGGCTATTAACCCCAGCCATCTACACTAGCTAATGAATAGAGGAGGGAATGGAGGAAAGGTCCAGCCTAACCATCTATAGTAATAAAGGCTGGATTCCCATTATAGGCCAGTTTGTGATTACAGGACAGAGACTGGCCTTAATGTGCTCTGTAGATGAGATAGCCGGTAGTGGTGGAATATTTAAATTGCTCTCTCAATTCAATTTAAGGGGATTTATTGGCATGGTAAACATATGTTTACATTGCCAAAGCAAGTGAAATAGAAAATAAACAAAAGTGAAAAACATTATCTCTACTCATCAGATACTGAGCTCTCATGAACATCATTTAGAGACCACAGGAACTAGATAACTCATCCCTCTCTTCCTCTATCTGTGTCTCTATCTCTCTCTATCTCCACTGTGGGTGGATGATTAGCCAGAGCTCATTGAATTATCGGTTCATTAACAATCCATATTGATTTTGTGGCTTGTGGTCATTGTACTCTACAGATGCTGGCTTAGCAGATCGTCATTGTTGATAATATGGAATCTGAAAATAGAACTGAACATATCACACATTGGGAGTAGAAGTGTCATTTAGAGAGGGACTTTTCACAGTTGTGTCTCACGTCCTGCTGTATCTGTGCCCTAGAGAGCTGTAGGATTCTGGGAGCTCTGCCTGGCTGGAGTGTGTTGTGTGTTCATCTCCAGCTTCAGTCTGCTATCATGTCCTTGCTATGTAGGTCATCTGTGGCCTGGAACCATATCTCATCCTCTCCTATCCTCTCCACTCCTCTCCACACCACTCCTCTCCTCTCCATTCCACTCCTCTCTTCTCCTCTCTTCTCCACAGTGAAGTCACTAATGTTGACAGAACTCCAAATACCATGGATTAGAACTTGACTCATTTTCTTCGTTCCTCTCAGAGACCATAGGAGGAAGAGCCTCAGCAGCAATACAGCCGACACACTACCAGCACTATTTACTCTCACCTTATGATGTTACTGCCAGAGAAAATCACAGATAGGGGAAAAACACAGAGAAGAGGGAACAGGGAGGGAGGGAGGGAGGGAGGGAGGGAGGGAGGGAGGGAGAAGGGGGACAGAGACACAGACAGAGACACAGACACTGTGATTATATACAATTCTGTTTACATGCATATCAAATAGGCTGCATATAAAGAGCTTGTGTCTGATTGGGTGTGGCTTAAGTAGCAGTGATTTGCTGAACAGGGCTGATACATATGTATCCTTACTATTTAGATGATATGTGCATCTCTATCTCTTTTCAATGTCAACTTCAATTTAAGGGCTTTATTGGCATAGGAAACATGTGTTTACATTGCCAAAGCAAGTGAATTAGACAATAGACACATTTGAAATAAACAATATAAAAATGAACAGTATACGCACGTTCCAAAATAATAAATACTTTACAAATGTCATATTATGTCAATATACAGTGTTTTAACGATGTGCAAATAGTTAAAGTACAAAAGGGAAAATAAATAAACATAAATATGGGTTGTATTTACAATGGTGTTTGTTCTTCACTGGTTGCCCTTTTCTTGTGGCAACAGGTCACAAATCTTGCTGCTGTGATGGCACACTGTGTTTCTTCACCCAATAGATATGGGAGTTTATTAAAATTGGATTTGTGGGTGTGTGTAGTCTGAGGGAAATATGTGCCTCTAATATGGTCATACATTTGGCAGGAGGTTAGCAAGTGCAGCTCAGTTTCCACCTCATTTTGTGGGCAAGGTGCACATAGCCTGTCTTCTCTTGAGAGCCAGGTCTGCCTGCGGTGACGTTTCTCAATAGCAAGGCTATGCTCACTGAGTCTGTAGATAGTCAAAGCTTTCCTTGAGTTTGGGTCAGTCACAGTGGTCAGGTATTCTGCCACTGTTAAGGGCCAAATATCATTCTAGTTTGCTCTGATTTTTGTTGTTAATTCTTTCCAATGTAGCAAATATTTTTTTTCTAATTATTTGGTTGGGTCTAATTGTGTTGCTGTCCTGGGGCTCTGTGGGGTCTGTGTTTGAACAGAGCCCCAGGACCAGCTTGCTTAGGGGGCTCTTCTCCAGGTTCATCTCTCTGTAGGTGATGGCTCTGTGGGGTGTGTTTGTGTTTGTGAACAGAGCCCCAGGACCAGCTTGCTTAGGGGGCTCTTCTCCAGGTTCATCTCTCTGTAGGTGATGGCTCTGTGGGGTGTGTTTGTGTTTGTGAACAGAGCCCCAGGACCAGCTTGCTTAGGGGGCTCTTCTCCAGGTTCATCTCTCTGTAGGTGAGCTTTGTTATGGAAGGTTTGGAAATTGCTTCCTTTTAGATGGTTGTAGAATTGAACAACTCTTTTCTGGATTTTGATAATTAGCAGGTATCGGCCTAATTCTGTCCTGCATGCGTTATTTGGTGTTTTACGTTGTACACAGAGGATCTCTCACACACACACATGCACGCACACACACTGAGCCATGATGTGAGAAAAAAAAGGAGCCCTTCCCGTGGGCGAGGCTTCTGTAAAATCACATCCGTATCCAGTTAAATGTTCACTCTTCCGCAACAGTTAATATCTATAAAGTGATCAATAAATCTATTTTAATGTATCTGCTCTGATCGCTGACAGACTGAGCCCTGACGGAATTTCGTTCAGCCCTCCTCCCAAGGCACTGAAGGCAGGCTACTCCAGACCCTCAATCACTGACTCCAGGTCAGAATCTAATAGTGGACCTCATTTGGGTCCTGTAAAAATCACACTGACTCCAGGTCAGAATCTACTAGTGAGGGAGAGGAGGGAGAGATGAGGGGGAGATGGAGGAGTGATGAGGGTGAGATGAGGGAGAGATGGAGGAGTGATGGGGGAGTGATGGAGGAGAGATGATTGAGAGATGAGGAGAGATGAGGGAGAAATGGAGGAGAGATGAGGGAGAGATGAGTGAGAAATGGAGGAGAGATGATTGAGAGATGAGGGAGAAATGGAGGAGAGATGATTGAGAGATGAGGGAGAAATGGAGGAGAGATGGAGGAGAAATGGATGAGAGATGAGGGAGAGATGCGGGAGAGATGAGGGAGAGATGATGGAGAGATGATGGAGAGATGGAGGAGAAATGGAGGAGAAATGGAGGAGAAATGGAGGAGAAATGGATGAGAGATGAGGGAGAGATGAGGGAGAGATGAGGGAGAGATGAGGGAGAGATGATGGAGAGATGATGGAGAGATGAGGGAGAAATGGAGGAGAAATGGAGGAGAAATGGAGGAGAAATGGAGGAGAGATGGAGGAGAGATGGAGGAGAGATGGAGGAGAGATGGAGGAGAAATGGAGGAGAAATGGAGGAGAGATGAGGGAGAGATGAGGGAGAGATGGAGGAGAGATGGAGGAGAGATGGAGGAGAGATGAGGGAGAGATGGAGGAGAGATGGAGGAGAGATGAGGGAGAGATGGAGGAGAAATGGAGGAGAAATGGAGGAGAGATGAGGGAGAGATGAGGGAGAGATGGATGAGAGATGGTCCCGTGTGGCTCAGTTGGTAGAGCATGGCGCTTGCAACGCCAGGGTTGTGGGTTCAATTCCCACGGGGGGACCAGGGTTCAATTCCCACGGGGGGACCAGGATGAATATGTATGAACTTTCCAATGTGTAAGTCGCTCTGGATAAGAGCGTCTGCTAAATGACTTAAATGTAAATGTAAATGTAGATGGATGAGAGATGGATGAGAGATGAGGGAGAGATGGAGGAGAAATGGATGAGAGATGAGGGAGAGATGAGGGAGAGATGGAGGAGAGATGGAGGAGAGATGGATGAGAGATGAGGGAGAGATGGAGGAGAGATGGGTGAGAGATGAGGGAGAGATGGAGGAGAAATGGAGGGTGTGTTGAAAAGGAGCAGGAACAGGGAGGGAAGGACTGTAATGAACTCCTCTCAAATCATCATGCCTCATAGACACATACAGCCCCTGGCTAAGATGTATAGTTTACAGACACAAACACACACGCACACACACACCCCATCAATAACACAACACACAAGGAAGCCAAGGCAGAAATTACTGTAAGCATGTCTATAACAACATAATGTAATTTTCAACATTACAAAACCAGGGTGTTGTTTGTCTGTGTGTGTGTCCACATGCAGTATCCGTGTTGCAGGGCTAGGTCTACATCTGAACCAGTGTACACATGACTGCACAGCGCTGATGGGTGGGGCTCACAGCATGATGGGGGGTGGGGCTCACAGCATGATGGGTGGGGCTCACAGAATGATGGGTGGGGCTCACAGCATGATGGGTGGGGCTCACAGCATGCTGGGTGGGGCTCACAGAATGATGGGTGGGGCTCACAGCATGCTGGGTGGGTGGGGCTCACAGCATGATGGGTGGGTGGGGCTCACAGCATGATGGGTGGGGCTCACAGCATGATGGGTGGGGCTCATAACAAGGTGGGTGGGGCTCACAGCATGATGGGTGGGGCTCATAACACGGTGGGTGGGGCTCACAGCATGATGGGTGGGTGAGTGGGGCTCACAGCATGCTGGGTGGGTGGGGCTCACAGCATGATGGGTGGGTGGGGCTCACAGCATGATGGGTGGGGCTCACAGCATGATGGGTGGGGCTCATAACAAGGTGGGTGGGGCTCACAGCATGATGGGTGGGGCTCATAACACGGTGGGTGGGGCTCACAGCATGATGGGTGGGTGAGTGGGGCTCACAGCATGATGGGTGGGTGGGGCTCACATCATGATGGGTGGGTGGGTGGGGCTCACAGCATGCTGGGTGGGGGGGCTCACAGCATGATGGGTGGGTGGGGCTCACAGCATGATGGGTGGGGCTCACAGCATGCTGGGTGGGGGGGGCTCACAGCATGATGGGTGGGGGGGCTCACAGCATGCTGGGTGGGGGGGCTCACAGCATGCTGGGTGGGGAGGCTCACAGCATGCTGGGTGGGGGGGCTCACAGCATGATGGGTGGGGGGGCTCACAGCATGATGGGTGGGGGGGCTCACAGCATGCTGGGTGGGGGGGGCTCACAGCATGATGGGTGGGGCTCATAACACAATGGGTGGGGCTCACAGCACGGTGTACAGAGCGGTACATCCTCTAACACAGACACACAAACACAGTGGCTGTGGTAAATATACAGTCCCCCAGTTTATTAGGTACACACATCTAATACCGGATCGGACCCCACATTGCCTCCAGAACAGCCATTAATATTTTTTGGGGCATGGAGATAGACACAGAGATAGTGGACAGGGATAGTGATAGACACAGAGATAGTGGACAGGGATAGTGATAGACACAGAGATAGTGGGCAGGGATAGTGATACATACAGAGATGAGGGAGGGAGGTTCAGTATAGTAGGTGGACTTCCCCCTCCCTCCCCCATACCTCCCCCCCCCCCACCTCCCTACCCCTACCCCCCTCCCTACCTCCCTCCCTCCATCCATCCTTATCTCCCGCCCTCCATCCTTACCTCCCTCCCTCCATCCTTACCTCCCTCCCTCCCTCCATCCTTACCTCCCTCCCTCCATCCTTACCTCCCTCCATCCTTACCTCCCTCCCTCCATCCTTACCTCCCTCCCTCCATCCTTACCTCCCTCCCTCCATCCTTACCTCCCTCCCTCCATCCTTACCTCCCTCCCTCCCTCCCTCCCTCTGTATTCTGCAGTCTTCCAACGCCTCTCAGAGTCTCAGCCTGTCGCTACTGCCAATGCAATTACTAAAATACAGGCCCGGCCCATAAAACAGACAGGGAAGGAACTGCCGCAAATAGGCAGGCGTTAAGGAAAATAGAAAGACGCTATTAAAGATTATATGAAGATTCACAGTGGAGTTGAGTCTGCAGAACTGCTCTGTGAGAGGAAAGAGTGACATGCTAGGAACGAGAGTTTGCATGTACAGGTAGACAGTGTGTCTGTGTGTGTGTTTGCATGTACAGGTAGACAGTGTGTCTGTGTGTGTGCATGTACAGGTAGACAGTGTGTCTGTGTGTGTGTTTGCATGTACATGTAGACAGTGTGTCTGTGTGTGTGCATGTACAGGTAGACAGTGTGTCTGTGTGTGTTTGCATGTACATGTAGACAGTGTGTCTGTGTGTGTTTGCATGTACAGGTAGACAGTGTGTCTGTGTGTGTGCATGTACAGGTAGACAGTGTGTCTGTGTGTGTGTTTGCATGTACAGGTAGACAGTGTGTATGTGTGTGTGTTTGCATGTACAGGTAGACAGTGTGTCTGTGTGTGTGCATGTACAGGTAGACAGTGTGTGTGTGTGTGTGTGTGTGTGTGTGTGTGTGTGTGTGTGTGTGTGTGTGTGTGTGTGTGTGTGTGTGTGTGTGTGTGTGTGTGTGTGTGTGTGTGTGTGTGTGTGTGGTTGCATGTACAGGTAGACAGTGTGTATGTGTGTGAGCGTGTACAGGTAGACAGTGTGTCTGTGTGTGTGTGTGTGCATGTACAGGTAGACAGTGTGTCTGTGTGTGTGTTTGCATGTGCAGGTAGACAGTGTGTGTGTGGGGCTCTCAGGGAATTCACCCCTGCTGTGTGAATCTGTAACCACTGCAGCAGTCATACTGTCAGTCAGGCAGTCAGTCAGGCAGTCAGTCAGCCACAGCATCCTGGGGATTATTTTTCCCCTCTAAGGTTACCTCCTCAATGTAATTTGCCCAGAGCACAGCACACATAGATTGGGGCTAGGAAACTGACACTATGGATAACCTCCAACATACACAACACACACACATTCAAACTGCATAACTTTCACCAGACTGTCCCTGCATTACTGAGATTCTAGTGTGACTAGTCTAGTAAGGTACGCTTGTACTGTTTCTGACAGTAGCAGGTCATTCTCAAGCACAGCTGGAGCTGTGTCACCTAGCATCACTTCTACCTGAGGGGCGACTGGAGAACACTGTTGGGGGCAGCTAACTATGGCAGGACGTGTAAGAGAGATGGAGGGATGGAGATTGATGAGATGTGATCACTGCACGACAAAGGTGTAAAAACAGAATGGAGTGAGAAGAGGTGAGATGAGGAGAGTTAAAAATGGTGGCAATATTTTAATGTTTCCCCTGACAAATAAAGATAACTCCAGCAGTGAATGCATCTGAAATATCTCTCTGCCTTCCCAGTCCTTGGCCTCCTGGCTGTTTGGACAGCAGCATTAGAGTACAGTCTAGTAAGTTGATAATGGTAACCCGTACCACAGACTGCAGGGGCAGAGTTAATGAGAGGCATATGCATCAGCCTCTCTCTCCAATGTGTCAGGCAACACTGATCCAAAGTGACAAGGCTGCCTCAATCTCCTCAACCATGACCAAGGGCCAGCAGGGTCCAGGACCAGGGGCCAGCAGGGTCCAGGACCAGGGGCCAGCAGGGTCCAGGACCAAGGGCCAGCAGGGTCCAGGACCAGGGGCCAGCAGGGTCCAGGACCAGGGGCCAGCAGGGTCCAGGACCAAGGGCCATCAGGGTCCAGGAACAGGGGCCAGCAGTGTCCAGGACCAGGGTCCAGGACCAGGGGCCAGCAGGGTCCAGGACCAGGGTCCATGACCAGGGGCCAGCAGGGTCCAGGACCAGGGGCCAGCAGGGTCCATGACTACATTTAGTTCCTGTCTGAAAAACACAGAGCAGTAATGCAGAAATGCTGCCCATGGCCAACGGGTTTCCAACACTGTCCCAGGGGTGGGTCTAGATGTGATCTCTGCTCTGAGACAGACGAACCAGAGTGCTGTGTGGTAGTATTCTGATGGATGGAAGGAAGGAAGGAAGGAAGGAAGGAAGGAAGGAAGGAAGGAAGGAAGGAAGGAAGGAAGGAAGGAAGGAAGGAAGGAAGGAAGGAAGGAAGGAAGGAAGGAAGGAAGGAAGGAAGGAAGGAAGGAAGGAAGGAATGGAGAGTGAGGGAGAAAATGTTTTCCCCTATTTCTGGCACTCTCTTAGGCTGAGGAGATTACCCATGAGTCAATGTAACTCCCGATATGCCCTGACTATATGCTGTTGTGAATTTTAAATAACAACTGAACCTTGCAACAAAGAACCATATAATATATGTGTGTATATATGTGTATATATATATAATATATGTGCGTTTTGAAAAATAATTGTATGTATATATATATATATATATATATATACACTGCTCAAAAAAATAAAGGGAACACTTAAACAACACAATGTAACTCCAAGTCAATCACACTTCTGTGAAATCAAACTGTCCACTTAGGAAGCAACACTGATTGACAATAAATTTCACATGCTGTTGTGCAAATGGAATAGACAAAAGGTGGAAATTATAGGCAATTAGCAAGACACCCCCAATAAAGGAGTGATTCTGCAGGTGGTGACCACAGACCACTTCTCAGTTCCTATGCTTCCTGGCTGATGTTTTGGTCACTTTTGAATGCTGGCGGTGCTTTCACTCTAGTGGTAGCATGAGACGGAGTCTACAACCCACACAAGTGGCTCAGGTAGTGCAGCTCATCCAGGATGGCACATCAATGCGAGCTGTGGCAAGAAGGTTTGCTGTGTCTGTCAGCGTAGTGTCCAGAGCATGGAGGCGCTACCAGGAGACAGGCCAGTACATCAGGAGACATGGAGGAGGCCGTAGGAGGGCAACAACCCAGCAGCAAGACCGCTACCTCCGCCTTTGTGCAATGAGGAGCACTGCCAGAGCCCTGCAAAATGACCTCCAGCAGGCCACAAATGTGCATGTGTCAGCATATGGTCTCACAAGGGCTCTGAGGATCTCATCTCGGTACCTAATGGCAGTCAGGCTACCTCTGGCGAGCACATGGAGTGCTGTGCGGCCCCACAAAGAAATGCCACCCCACACCATGACTGACCCACCGCCAAACCGGTCATGCTGGAGGATGTTGCAGGCAGCAGAACGTTCTCCACGGCGTGGTTTACATACACTCAATAAGTATTTGGTAGCAGTGCCTTTAAATTGTTTAACTTGGGTCAAACGTTTTGGGTAGCCTTACACAAGCTTCCCACAATAAGATTGGGTGAATTTTGTCACATTCCTCCTGACAGAGCGGGTGTAACTGAGTCAGGTTTGTAGGCCTCCTTGCTCGCACATGCTTTTTCAGTTCTGCCCACATATTTTCTACAGGATTGAGGTCAGGGCTTTGTGATGGCCACTCCAATACCTTGACTTTGTTGTTCTTAAGCCATTTTGCCACAACTTTGGAAGTATGCTTGGGGTCATTGTCCATTTGGAAGACGCATTTGCGACCAAGCTTTAACTTCCTGACTGATGTCTTGAGATGTTGCTTCAATATATCCACATAATTTCCCATCCTCATTTTGTGAAATGCACCAGTCCCTCCTGCAGCAAAGCACCCCCACAACATGATGCTGCCACCCCTGTGCTTCAAAGTTGGGATGGTGTTCTTCAGATTGATTGCAAGCCTTCCCCTTTTTCATCCAACCATAAGGATGGTCATAATGGCCAAACAGTTATATTTTTGTTTCCTCAGACCAGAGGACATTTCTCCCAAAAGTACGATCTTTTTCCCCATGTGTAGATGCAAACAGTAGTCTGGCTTTTTTATGGCGATTTGGAGCAGCGGCTTCTTCCTTGCGGAGCAGCCTTTCGGGTTAAGTCGATATAGGACTTGTTTTACTGTGGATATAGATACTTTTGTATCTGTTTCCTCCAGCATCTTCACAAGGTCCTTTGCTCTTGTTCTGGGATTGATTTGCACTTTTTGCACCAAAGTACGTTCATCTCTAGGAGACAGAACGCATCTCCTTCCAGAGCGGTATGAAGGCTGCTTGGTCCCATGGTGTTTATACTTGCATACAATTGTTTGTACAGATGAACGAGGTACCTTCAGGCATTTGGAAATTGCTCCCAAGAATGAACCAGACTTGTGGTGGTCTACAATGTTTTTTCTGAGGTCTTGGCTGATTTATTTAGATTTTCCCATGATGTTAAGCAAAGAGGCACCGAGTTTCAAGGTAGGCTTTGAAATACGTCCACAGGTACACCTCAAATTGACTCAAATTATGTCAATTAGCCTATCAGAAGCTTCTAAAGCCATGACACCATTTTCTGGAATTTTCCAAGTTGTTTAAAGGCACAGTCAACTTGGTCTGACCTACTGGAATTGTGATACAGTGAATTTTAAGTGAAATAACCTGTTTGTAAACAATTGTTGGAAAAATTACTTGTGTCATGCACAAAGTAGATGTCCTAACCGACTTGTCAAAACTATAGTTTGTTAACAAGAAATGTGTGGAGTGGTTGAATAACAAGTTTTAATGACTTCAACCTAAGTGTATGTAAACTTCCGACTTCAACTGTGTGTGTGTGTGTGTGTGTGTGTGTGTGTGTGTGTGTGTGTGTGTGTGTGTGTGTGTGTGTGTGTGTGTGTATACACACACTACCGTTCAAAAGTTTGGGGTCACTTAGAAATGTCCTTGTTTTTGAAAGAAAAGCACATTTTTTGTCCATTAAAATAACATAAAATTGATCAGAAATACAGTTTAGACATTGTTAATGTTGTAAATGACTATTGTAGCTGGAAACGGCTGATTTTTAACGGAATATCTACATAGGCGTACAGAGGCCCATCAGCAACCATCACTCACTCCTGTGTTGCAATGCCACGTTGTGTTAGCTAATCCAGGTTTATCGTTTCAAAAGGCTAATTGATCATTAGAAAACCTTTCTGAAATTATGTTAGCACAGCTGAAAACTGTTGTTCTGATTAAAGAAGCAATAAAACTGGCCTTCTTCAGACTAGTTTAGTATCTGGAGCATCATCATTTGTGGGTTCGATTACAGGCTCAAAATGGCCAGAAACAAAGACCTTTCTTCTGAAACTCGTCAGTCTATTCTTGTTCTCAGAAATGAAGGCTATTCCGTGCAAGAAATTTCCAAGAAACTGAAGATCTCGTACAACAATGTGTACTACTCCCTTCACAGAACAGAGCAAACTGGCTCTAACCAGAATAGAAAGAGGAGTGCGAGGCCCAACTGAGCAAGAGGACAAGTACATTAGAGTGTCTAGTTTGAGAAACAGACGCCTCACAAGTCCTCAACTAGCACCTTCATTAAATAGTACCTGCAAAATGCCAGTCTCAACGTCAACAGTGAAGAGGCGACTCCAGGATGCTGGCCTTCTAGGTAGAGCTGCAAAGAAAAAGCCATATCTCAGACTGGCCAATAAAAAGAAAATATTAAGATTGGCAAAATAACACATACACTGGACAGAGGAACTCTGCCTAGAAGGCCAGCATCCCAGAGTTATTTTTCTCTGGCCATTTTGAGCATGTAATGGAACCCACAAGTGCTGATGCTCCAGATACTCAGCTAGTCTAAAGAAGGCCAGTTGTATTGCTTCTTTAATCAGAACAAGTCGTTTCCAGGTACAATAGTCATTTTCAACATTAACAATGTCTACACTGTATTTATGATCAATTTGATGTTATTTTAATGGACAAAAACAAGAACATTTCTAAATGACCTCAAATTTTTGAACGGTGGTGTATATACACACAGTATACTGGATTACACACAGGACTGTATGAGTCATTATCACCAACGTACGTCACAGCTTCCCTCAATACACATTCTTAGAACTCCTTCATGTGGCATTTCTTCTTTTTTTTTTTCTTTTTTTTATCCCATTTTCTCCCCAATTTTCGTGGTATCCAATCGCTAGTAATTACTATCTTGTCTCATCGCTACAACTCCCGTACGGGCTCGGGAGAGACGAAGGTCGAAAGCCATGCGTCCTCCGAAGCACAACCCAACCAAGCCGCACTGCTTCTTAACACAGCGCGCCTCCAACCCGGAAGCCAGCCGCACCAATGTGTCGGAGGAAACACCGTGTACCTGGCCCCCTTGGTTAGCGCGCACTGCGCCCGGCCCGCCACAGGAGTCGCTGGAGCGCGATGAGACAAGGATATCCCTACCGGCCAAACCCTCCCTAACCCGGACGACGCTATGCCAATTGTGCGTCGCCCCACGGACCTCCCGGTGGCGGCCGGCTGCGACAGAGCCTGGGCGCGAACCCAGAGACTCTGGTGGCGCAGTTAGCACTGCGATGCAGTGCCCTAGACCACTGCGCCACCCGGGAGGCCCTCATGTGGCATTTCTAGGAAAGATGTTATTTTCCATCGACTGCTCACATCAAGAACCCGTTTTGCACAAAATAAAACACATGCTGACTCAGACAGAGATTGTAATGGTCCTGAGCAGCTCAAATTATGTTTTATCTGTAGAAATCTGGATGGCAATCAATCAGTCTCTGGTAGACTCAATAATGCAGGCTTTCCCAGCTGCTTAGTAATAATTCCAGTTTACCAAGTGTTTTTACTCAAAGCACAATGTTTACCTCTCAACATGCCTTAATATCAACCAACAGCTGGCCATGCCGCGTCCTTCCTCTTCAGACAGCATAACCCCAAATCCTCTCTTCTCTTCCTCTTCCTCTTCCTCTTCCTCTCCCTCTCCCTCTCCCAGTCCCACCAGGCAAATTCCCTTACTCAGTCACTCAGTCAGTCAGTATACTTGGATGCGTCTCGGTCTGTCTGTGTTGTGGAATTGGCAGGAAATCAATCGGGACCAGTTCTCCTCTGCGTCTTTCCCCTCCTTCCTTCCGGCTCTAAAGTGTCCATTCAGGGCTGAGCGGGAGACGAGCATCAGCACATCCCATCCCTATCCTTTATCAAGCCGGGCAGAAAAGGTCATGGGCACATTGTTCCTCTGTATCAGCCAGCTCCAGTTACTGCACGCTCTGCACATCTGGCAGCCGCCGCACAAACACTACAAAACAACCAGGCAGAAGAGGGAGATGCAACACAGTGAAAACTGGAGTGGCTACTAAAAATATACATTTTGGTGAAAATAAATGCATCTTTAATTGTAGCACTTGTTAATTACGGAGCGCTGCGAAGAGAGAAGAAATGTTGCAGCTCATCGTTATTTATTATGCAAATGTATTCCGTTTTAGTCACAATTAAGTGATTAGAAAGCTGTCGTTCTCTTTCTCTCTTTCTTCTCCTTGTTCTTCCTGTCTTTTTCTTTGCATTTCAGCATATTACTGTAATGAAGCCATTACTTCTCCAAGTGAATTTTAATGAGTTTTTAACTAACGTTTTAATGAGCTACACATTACCATAAAGCATGGATTAGCCTAAATTGAATTTGGGGAGTTTGTGTTGGGAGGGGAGGGGATATGAGGGGAGAGATTCATTAAATAGTTAATTATATTGTTTCTCCATCACACTGTATTCCATAGTATCGGCGTCCAGTAGAATACCCTGCCCGTTGCTTTCTGTCTTCTGTCATTACGGTGCTGGCCAGTGGGAGCCTCGTTAGACCAAATTAGGACTGCTGGGTGAAAAATTAGCTTTAAAGGAGGACTGTGTTAATGAGTGTTTGTTTAGGCCCTGTGTACAGAGGCAGGGATACCCTCACAGCACGGGGCAGAGTGTGATGGAATGTGCCTCCTCTCCCTCCTCCACTAGTTAATTGACATTCTAAGTCTCCTCTCTGTCTCTGATATTTGACCTTCCACCATGTTCGTCCTCTCATCATCACCTGTTATGTCGTCCTTATCCTCTACCCTCCTCATCCTCTACCCTCTTCATCCTCTACCCTCCTCCTCTACCCTCCTCCTCCTCCTCCTCTACCCTCTTCATCCTCTACTCTCCTCCTCTACCCTCCTCCTCCTCATCCTCTACCCTCTTCATCATCTACCCTCCTCCTCCTCATCCTCTACCCTCCTCCTCTTCATCCTCTACCATCCTCCTCCTCATCCTCTACCCTCTTCATCCGCTACCCTCCTCCTCCTCATCCTCTACCCTCCTCATCCTCTACACTCTTCATCATCTACCCTCCTCCTCCTCTACCCTCCTCATCCCATACCCTCCTCATCCTCTACCTTCTTCATCCTCTACCATCCTCCTCCTCATCTTATACCCTCATCCTTCTCCTCTACCCTCCTCCTCTACCCTCCTCATCCTCATCATCTACCCTCCTCATCCTCTACCCTCCCTCTGTTCACTCCACCTTTCACCACACTTGCTTCTCTGTCTCTCTCTATCCATCCCTGTCTATACCCCCATTAAACGATGTACATATAATTGTCATATCACAACCATTTCCCCCCCCAGCGCCATATCACAACACTCCATGTGTTTGTAACTCCTGGGTGTTATCTGGTGGGTTGACACTGTGGCTGGTAAACTGGAGATAGGAGGAGGGGTGGAGGACATGGTGTTACATGATTGGATGAGCTGCATAAGTACACCGTAGAGACAGGTAGAGTGGAAATTGAGAGAGAGAGAGGTAGAGAGAAAAGGATTGATGGAGAGAGAGAAAAGAGATATTGAGCTCTCTGAGCTGATGAAGAGGGCCTTCCCTCTCTCAGTCCTCCAAGGAGGCACAGCCTCGGGCACAGCCAGCCAACCAGACAGGTAGCCAGCCAGCCAGCAAGACAGGTAGCCAGCCAGCCAACCAGACAGGTGGCCAGCCAGCCAACCAGACAGGTAGCCAGCCAGCCAGCAAGACAGGTAGCCAGCCAGCCAACCAGACAGGTAGCCAGCCAGCCAACCAGACAGTTAGCCAGCCAGCCAACCAGACAGGTAGCCAGCCAGCCAACCAGACAGGTAGCCAGCCAGCCAACCAGACAGTTAGCCAGCCAGCCAACCAGACAGGTAGCCAGCCAGCCAACCAGACAGGTAGCCAGCCAGCCAGCAAGACAGGCGGCACAGCCAGCCAACCAGACAGGTAGCCAGCCGGCCAACCAGACAGGTAGCCAGCCAGCCAGCAAGACAGCCGGCCGGACATAATGTGCAGCTGTTTATCTGTGCTGAACTCTGACCCCATAAAGGGATATGCGCCGTTAAGTGTCAACATGCCCCCTCCCTCCCCGCTGAGGGGGTAATATCTGCATCTGGATGGGGGGCCGAGGTTACCACTAGCCAGCGGGGGGGCCCAATGATTGGTTATACAGAGATCTGCCACTGAGATAAATGGAGGCCCCTTCTCTACACGATACTGTACCCAGAACTACATTATACTGCAGCCTTCAGCATCTACAGCCAGTAATACAAAACAGCAAAGGACTCCACAGATAGTTCTAGTATTTTTGGTGTAAAGTGACAGATATATTGCCTCGGTTGTCTAAAGAAATTTAGTGGTATTGTAATAGCACTCTGATTGGATAGAACAGAAAAAGCACTTCTTCCCAAGCACTGAATGAAATGCTGCTATCATATCTCAGAGCTAGCTGTTAAAATACACTGAATGAAATGCTGCTATCATAGCTCAGAGCTAGCTGTTAAAATACACTGAATGGAATGCTGCTATCATAGCTCAGAGCTAGCTGTTAAAATACACTGAATGAAATGCTGCTATCATAGCTCAGAGCTAGCTGTTAAAATACACTGAATGGAATGCTGTTATCATAGCTCAGAGCTAGCTGTTAAAATACACTGAATGAAATGCTGTTATCATATCTCAGAGCTAGCTGTTAAAATACACTGAATGGAATGCTGTTATCATAGCTCAGAGCTAGCTGTTAAAATACACTGAATGAAATGCTGTTATCATAGCTCAGAGCTAGCTGTTAAAATACACTAAATGAAATGCTGCTATCATAGCTCAGCGCTAGCTGTTAAAATACACTGAATGAAATGCTGTTATCATAGCTCAGAGCTAGCTGTTAAAATACACTGAATGAAATGCTGCTATCATAGCTCAGAGCTAGCTGTTAAAATACACTGAATGAAATGCTGTTATCATAGCTCAGAGCTAGCTGTTAAAATACACTGAATGAAATGCTGTTATCATAGCTCAGAGCTAGCTGTTAAAATACACTGAATTAAATGCTGTTATCATAGCTCAGAGCTAGCTGTTAAAATACACTGAATGAAATGCTGTTATCATAGCTCAGAGCTAGCTGTTAAAATACACTTCCTACCAGAGTGTGAATAGGAGGTGGTAGTAGTAACAGTGTGGCTGGATGGTGGCAGTGTAGAGTGGAATGGCTCCAGGCCTGAACAGCAGTGATGTAATCCCTTTGTGTTTTCTCAGCCCTGACCTGTCAGGAAATGTATGCAGGGAACGGGAGCCCTTTGCTGCATTTGATGGGAAAGAAATGTAATAACAAATAAATAAATTGATCGATCCACACAATCTCTCCCATGATTCATTCAGATGGAGGTCCTGCGGCTGTAAGAGAAGCTGCGTACAGTTCAGTGTGTGTGTTTATGTTTCTTTGTTTGTGTGAGTGTGTGTGCATTTTTGTGAGTGTGAGTTTGTCTGTGCGTGTGTATCTGTCTGTGTGTGTTGTGTTCATTTGTCTCTATGTATTTGTGTTTGTGCATGCCTGTATGTGCATGCCAGTGGAGGCTACTGAGGGGAGGACGGCTCATAATAATGGCTGGAACGGAACAAATGGAATGGCATCAAACACCTGGAAACCATGGAAACCACGTGTTTGATGTGTTGGATACCATTCCACCGATTCCCCTCCAGCCATTACCATGAGCCTGTCCTCCCCGATTAAGGTGCCACCAGCCTCATGTGTTGCATGCCCGCCACATGGTAATGTAGTCATATAAAACAGAAGGTGGGAAAACAATGGTTTAGACACCAACACGCAGCACTGTGACATTGTGACAGGGAGCGGGAGTGCACAGCCTTTGTGAAACAGTGTCAGACACAGTATGTTGGTTGGACGACCCAGTCAAGACGCACACACACACACACACACACACACACACACACACACACACACACACACACACACACACACACACACACACACACACACACACACACACACACACACACACACAGGTACAGACACATACATACGCACACACACCCTAGCACACGTATTCTACACACACACCTTAGCACACGCATTCTACACACACACCCTAGCACACGCATTCTACACACACACCCTAGCACACGCATTCTACACACACACCCTAGTACACGCATTCTACACAAACACCCTAGTACACGCATTCTACACACACACCCTAGTACACACATTCTACACACACACACCCTAGGACATGCATTCTACACACACACCCTAGTACACACATTCTACACACACACCCTAGTACACGCATTCTACACACACACCCTAGTACACACATTCTACACACACACACCCTAGGACACGCATTCTACACACACACCCCAATACACACATTCTACACACACACCCTAGTACACGCATTCTACACACACACCCTAGGACACACATTCTACACACACATACATTCTAATATTGTTGTATGGTGGTCTTATATATATATATTGAATGGTAGATATGCAGTGGTGTAATAGTGTTATATGATGTACTGTTTTATCTTTTGTTTTATATGTAATGTAAGTTTTTTAATACGTTTGGAACCCAGGAAGAGTAACTGCTGCCTTGGCAACAACTAATTGGGATCTCTAATAAATACAAATAAAAAAAGTCTACCCACTCATCCTGCAGTAACTAATGTTCTGGCTCATAGGAGACAATATGCCTCTACACCCGTGTCTGTCTCTACTCAGCACTCTGTAGTGATCATACAGTAGGTTGTAGTGTTGTTGGATGTTTGCTGAATCTTCTGTATGGGTGAGAGTGAGAACACAGAGGTACTAAAGTGTTGGGCCAGTAACCAAAAGGTTGCTGGTTTGAATCATTCAGCCGACAAGGTGAATAATCTGTCATTGTGCACTTGAGCAAGGCACTTAAACCTAATTGCTCCTGTAAGTCGTGTTTGCTTCAAATGTAGACACATCTAATGGCTTCTGTCATATGCCTCTGACTGCCAGTGTAAGACACTAGTGTAAGCCTTTGGCTGTTACAAAGTAGTGTGTGTCCTCTGTGTTTTTATTTTTTGGCTAGGCTCGTCTCTTCCCCACTCTGCTGCTGTTCCACAGTGCAAGGCCCCTCTCGTCCCCACTCTGCTGCTGTTCCACAGTGCAAGGCCCCTCTCATCCCCACTCTGCTGCTGTTCCACAGTGCAAGGCCCCTCTCTTCCCCACTCTGCTGCTGTTCCACAGTGCAAGGCCCCTCTCTTCCCCACTCTGCTGCTGTTCCACAGTGCAAGGCCCCTCTCGTCCCCACTCCGCTGCTGTTCCACAGTGCAAGGCCCCTCTCGTCCCCACTCTGCTGCTGTTCCACAGTGCAAGGCCCCTCTCATCCCCACTCTGCTGCTGTTCCACAGTGCAAGGCCCCTCTCATCCCCACTCTGCTGCTGTTCCACAGTGCAAGGCCCCTCTCATCCTCACTCTGCTGCTGTTCCACAGTGCAAGGCCCCTCTCATCCTCACTCTGCTGCTGTTCCACAGTGCAAGGCCCCTCTCTTCCCCACTCCGCTGCTGTTCCACAGTGCAAGGCCCCTCTCATCCTCACTCTGCTGCTGTTCCACAGTGCAAGGCCCCTCTCATCCTCACTCTGCTGCTGTTCCACAGTGCAAGGCCCCTCTCTTCCCCACTCCGCTGCTGTTCCACAGTGCAAGGCCCCTCTCGTCCCCACTCCGCTGCTGTTCCACAGTGCAAGGCCCCTCTCGTCCCCACTCCGCTGCTGTTCCACAGTGCAAGGCCCCTCTCATCCCCACTCTGCTGCTGTTCCACAGTGCAAGGCCCCTCTCATCCCCACTCTGCTGCTGTTCCACAGTGCAAGGCCCCTCTCGTCCCCACTCTGCTGCTGTTCCACAGTGCAAGGCCCCTCTCGTCCCCACTCTGCTGCTGTTCCACAGTGCAAGGCCCCTCTCGTCCCCACTCTGCTGCTGTTCCACAGTGCAAGGCCCCTCTCTTCCCCACTCTGCTGTTGTTCCACAGTGCAAGGCCCCTCTCGTCCCCACTCTGCTGTTGTTCCACAGTGCAAGGCCCCTCTCGTCCCCACTCTGCTGCTGTTCCACAGTGCAAGGCCCCTCTCTTCCCCACTCTGCTGCTGTTCCACAGTGCAAGGCCCCTCTCTTCCCCACTCTGCTGCTGTTCCACAGTGCAAGGCCCCTCTCGTCCCCACTCCGCTGCTGTTCCACAGTGCAAGGCCCCTCTCGTCCCCACTCTGCTGCTGTTCCACAGTGCAAGGCCCCTCTCATCCCCACTCTGCTGCTGTTCCACAGTGCAAGGCCCCTCTCATCCCCACTCTGCTGCTGTTCCACAGTGCAAGGCCCCTCTCATCCTCACTCTGCTGCTGTTCCACAGTGCAAGGCCCCTCTCATCCTCACTCTGCTGCTGTTCCACAGTGCAAGGCCCCTCTCTTCCCCACTCCGCTGCTGTTCCACAGTGCAAGGCCCCTCTCATCCTCACTCTGCTGCTGTTCCACAGTGCAAGGCCCCTCTCTTCCCCACTCCGCTGCTGTTCCACAGTGCAAGGCCCCTCTCGTCCCCACTCCGCTGCTGTTCCACAGTGCAAGGCCCCTCTCGTCCCCACTCCGCTGCTGTTCCACAGTGCAAGGCCCCTCTCATCCCCACTCTGCTGCTGTTCCACAGTGCAAGGCCCCTCTCATCCCCACTCTGCTGCTGTTCCACAGTGCAAGGCCCCTCTCGTCCCCACTCTGCTGCTGTTCCACAGTGCAAGGCCCCTCTCGTCCCCACTCTGCTGCTGTTCCACAGTGCAAGGCCCCTCTCGTCCCCACTCTGCTGTTGTTCCACAGTGCAAGGCCCCTCTCTTCCCCACTCTGCTGTTGTTCCACAGTGCAAGGCCCCTCTCGTCCCCACTCTGCTGTTGTTCCACAGTGCAAGGCCCCTCTCGTCCCCACTCTGCTGCTGTTCCACAGTGCAAGGCCCCTCTCTTCCCCACTCTGCTGCTGTTCCACAGTGCAAGGCCCCTCTCTTCCCCACTCTGCTGCTGTTCCACAGTGCAAGGCCCCTCTCTTCCCCACTCTGCTGCTGTTCCACAGTGCAAGGCCCCTCTCGTCCCCACTCCGCTGCTGTTCCACAGTGCAAGGCCCCTCTCGTCCCCACTCTGCTGCTGTTCCACAGTGCAAGGCCCCTCTCATCCCCACTCTGCTGCTGTTCCACAGTGCAAGGCCCCTCTCATCCCCACTCTGCTGCTGTTCCACAGTGCAAGGCCCCTCTCATCCTCACTCTGCTGCTGTTCCACAGTGCAAGGCCCCTCTCATCCTCACTCTGCTGCTGTTCCACAGTGCAAGGCCCCTCTCTTCCCCACTCCGCTGCTGTTCCACAGTGCAAGGCCCCTCTCTTCCCCACTCTGCTGCTGTTCCACAGTGCAAGGCCCCTCTCGTCCCCACTCCGCTGCTGTTCCACAGTGCAAGGCCCCTCTCGTCCCCACTCTGCTGCTGTTCCACAGTGCAAGGCCCCTCTCGTCCCCACTCCGCTGCTGTTCCACAGTGCAAGGCCCCTCTCGTCCCTGCTCCATCGCTGTCCAACAGTTCAAGTTGCAACTTGATTCTTTCCCCTTTAAGTTTAAAAGTTGACACAGTGGCAGGTGTAGAGTTGCCAGTTTACTGTGCTTTACCCCCTGTCTGCTGCTACCCTCCACCCCAACACTCAACTGGGGAAGTTGGATAAATAAATAAATATGTCTTCCCAGGGCGGATTCATATTTTTCTGATATGTGTTTGTAGCCTGCAGCCTGACTGACAGATGTAGCCTTTGCAGGCAGAAGGGTATGCATATATAAATATGCTATACTGATCCCCAGTAAGCACACTGGCAGGAGTTTGGGCCTGCTATCTCCGTGGGACGTGAGGTGTTTTTGGAGGGGGAAGAGCTGGGGTTTTCACGAGGGATAGAAATGCAATTACGTCTGACGTCTGCTCTCCGATATGGACCCCCGTGCCTGTAAGCCCCAGAGTTAGAGCAATAGTTGAGATCCTGTACATACACAAATCCTCTCAATTATACATACCAGACACACACACATACAGCGAACACACACTTTCACAAACGGCACACACATACAAGGAATGTGCTGCTAATCAGCAGTGTGGTGAAGCAGATGGTCAGTGTGGTGAAGCAGATGGTCAGTGTGGTGAAGCAGATGGTCAGTGTGGTGAAGCAGATGGTCAGTGTGGTGAAGCAGATGGTCAGTGTGGTGAAGCAGATGGTCAGTGTGGTGAAGTACAAAAACGTACAAAAAAGTATGAATCTATGTACTTGTAAGTCGCTCTGGATAAGAGCGTCTGCTAAATGACTTAAATGTGAAGCAGATGGTCAGTGTGGTGAAGCAGATGGTCAGTGGTAATCATCATGTAGGCAGAAATCCTAGGAGATGCTCTGGATGTTATTATTATTTGGTACAGGTTGTATCCAATCAGGATTGAAGATCCGGATTTGAAATGTGTACGTTATTTTTGAATGTGGGTGTGTTTTCCCTGCTTGTCTCTTGTACATGACTCTGTTCATAGCATTGTGTTGGTATGACAGAACCCAGAACCAACACACAGACCATAAATAATCCCCTCACCCGAATACACTTTATCTGTGTTGGCTTGTGGCTGTTGGGAGCTCAGTGTTTGGCCATGCCACAAAACGTGTGTCTGTTTGCAGGGGTGTGTGTTTGTTTGTTTGTATAGGGGAGGGGCTTGGTAGCTTCTGCAATACTGTATAAAATGTGTACAAGCACACACATAATACAACATACTGTCAAGTTGGTATGAGGAGATTCGGGAGACAGATGCAGGAATGCGTAATATGGGTTTTTATTTCACCTAAATGACGGCGTGCCGCGTTAAGGGCACGGGGACGAAGACCAAACAAACACGTAACAAAAACACAGGCTTGAAACCCAAACAAAAGAGCGAGGAGTACCTTGAATAAAAAACACACGCGCACAATGACTAACACACAAGACAAGACCCGTAATCGTCTGCGCAATCCACAATGGCACGAAAGCCCAAAACACACAGCACAGGTACTCACACACACCAACCGACATAGTAACAATAATCAACCAGACCATGGAAACCAAAGGGCACATATATACAAATACTAATTAGTGGGAATAGGGGCCAGGTGTGATGAAAGTTCCAGAGGGATCCGTGACTCTTACACGTTGTCCAGTAGATCTGTTTTCCATTTCTTTAAAGGTAATTGATCTGGATGGAAACTCCCATGGCCGCCACCTTCAAAGAAAAGGTACACA
>NC_052340.1:32854782-32872282 GCF_016432855.1 Salvelinus namaycush | reverse complement strand
AACTAACCACATTATACTAACTACCCACATAATAATAACTAACCACATGCTACTAACTAACCACATTATACTAACTACCCACATAATAATAACTAACCACATGCTACTAACTAACCACATTATACTAACTACCCACATAATAATAACTAACCACATGCTACTAACTAACAACATGCTACTAACTAACCACATAATACTAACTAACCACATAATACTAACTAACCACATGATTCTAACAAACCACATGCTACTAACTAGCCACATGCTACTAACTAACCACATGCTACTGACTGACCACATTCTACTAACTAACCACATAATAATAACTAACCACATAATAATAACTAACCACATGCTACTAACTAACCACATTCTACTAATGAACCACATAATACTAACTGACCACATGCTACTAACGAACCACATGCTACTAACTAACCACATGCTACTAACTAACCACATAATACTAACTAACCACATGATACTAACTAACAACATGCTACTAACTAACCACATAATACTAACTAACCACATGCTACTAACTAACCACATAATACTAACTAACCACATTCTACTAACTAACCACATAATAATAACTAACCACATGCTACTAACTAACCACATAATACTAACTAACCACATGCTACTAACTAACCACATAATACTAACTAACCACATTCTACTAACTAACCACATAATAATAACTAACCGCATGCTACTAATGAACCACATAATACTAACTAACCACATAATACTAACTAACCACATGCTAACCACATAATACTAACTAACCACATTCTACTAACTAACCACATAATAATAACTAACCACATTCTACTAACTAACCACATTCTACTAATGAACCACATTCTACTAACTAACCACATAATACTAACTAACCACATTATACTAACCACATTCTACTAACTAACCACATAATAATAACTAACCACATGCTACTAACTATCCACATAATACTAACTGACCACATTCTACTAACTAGCCACATTCTACTAACTAGCCACATGCTACTAACTAACCACATTCTACTAACTAACCACATAATACTAACTAACCACATGCTGCTAACTAACCACATGCTACTAAATAACCACATAATACTAACCAACCCCTAGTCATAGACCTGTATGAGGTATGTAGATCAACTTGTTTCCTTGTGTCCTCAGATCCGAGGAGGGAAGCTGATGATCTCCAACACCAGGAAGAGTGATGCTGGCATGTTCATCTGTGTTGGCACAAACATGGTGGGAGAGAGAGACAGTGAGACGGCCCAGCTGACAGTGTTTGGTAAGCATGAATGCCTGACAGTGCTCCCAAACGTGTTTTACATTTTTTCGCATGGCCTCCTGAGTGGCGCAGCGGTCTAAGGCACTGCATCGCAGTGTTGTGGCGTCACCAAAGCCTTTGGTTTTATCACAACCGGCCGTGACCGGGAGTCCCATAGGGCGGTGCACAATTGGCCCAGTGTCGTCCAGGTTTGGTGGAGGGTTTGTCCGGGGGGGGCTTTACTTTGTTCATCGTCCTCTAGCGACTCCTTTTGGCATGCCGGGTGCCTGCAAGCTGACTTCAGCGGTCAGTTGAACAGTGTTTCCTCCGACACATTGGTGTGGCTGGTTTCCGGGTTAAGCGAGTGGGTGTTAAGAAGCGCGGTTTGGCGGATCGTGTTTCGGAGCCCGTTGGGGAGCTGCAGCGATGAGACAAGATCATAATTGGATCGCAATTGGGGAGAAAAAAGTGGTAAAAAAACATTGTTTGCGTACATTTTCTCCTGACCCACCAATTAAATTCAACCATTGTAGACGCTATCTAGGAATCCTTTATGTACAGTAACCGCTGAAGCAGTCAGGATTATACTGAACTGAGTCACTCTATTCATTTATTTTATTTTTATTTAACCTTTATTTAACTAGGCAAGTCAGTTAGGAACAAATTCTTATTTACAATGACGGCCTACCAAAAGGCAAAAGGCCCCCTGCGGGGACGAGAACTGGGGTTATTTAATTTTTTTATTAAATAGAAATATAGGACAAAACACACATCACGACAAGAGAGACAACACTACATAAAGAGAGACCTAAGACAACAACATAGCAAGGCAGCAACACATGACAACACAGCATGGTAGCAACACAACATAGCAACAACATGGTAGCAGCACAAAACATGGTACAAACATTATTGGGCACAGACAACAGCACAAAGGGCAAGAAGGTAGAGACAACAGTACATCACACAAAGCAGCCACAACTGTCAGTAAGAGTGTCCATGACTGAGTCTTTGAATGAAGAGATGGAGATAAAACTGTCCAGTTTGAGTGTTTGTTGCAGCTCGTTCCAGACGCTAGCTGCAGCGAACTGAAAAGAGGAGAGACCCAGGGATGTGTGTGCTTTGGGGACCTTTAACAAAATGTGACTGGCAGGTGTTATATGTGGAGGATGAGAGCTGCAGTAGATATCTCAGATAGTGGGGAGTGCGACGGCTATACAGAGATGACCAGTTTACAGAGGAGTATAGAGTGCAGTGATGTGTCCTATAAGGAGCATTGGTGGCAAATCTGATGGCCGAATGGTAAAGAACATCTAGCCGCTCGAGAGCACCCTTACCTGCCGATCTATAAATTACGTCTCCGTAATCTAGCATGAGTAGGATGGTCATCTGAATCAGGGTTAGTTTGGCAGCTGTGGTGAAAGAGGAGGGATTATGATAGAGGAAACCAAGTCTAGATTTAACTTTAGCCTGAGAAAGACAGTGTACCATCTAGCCATACTCCCAAGTACTTGTATGAGGTGACTGCCTCAAGATCTAAACCCTCAGAGGTAGTAATCACACCAGTGGGGAGAGGGGCATTCTTCTTACCAAACCACATGACCTTTATTTTGGAGGTGTTCAGAAGAAGGTTAAGGTTAGGGAAAGCTTGTTGGACACTAAGAAATGTAAAGCATTTAACACAAAACATCATATTGTACAGCAATTTCATGAGGTAATATTCTTTGCAAGAAAAAAATTAAATATATAAGGACTTGGGGCTAGCCATTGTAAGTTCAGAGTCATTCGCCCCAACAGTGCGTGTGTGCTGGAGGCCAGCAGACGCTTGGGAGAGAGGGGGGAGTGTGGTGGGGGTACCTGTACCAGACAGAGGGAGACAGGCCAGGGAGAGAGCGGGGAGTGTGGTGGGGGTACCTGTACCAGACAGAGGGAGACAGGCCAGGGAGAGAGGGGGGAGTGTGGTGGGGGTACCTGTACCAGACAGAGGGAGACAGGCCAGGGCAGGCGGTGAACAGAGAGGGGGGAGTGTGGTGGGGGTACCTGTACCAGACAGAGGGAGACAGGCCAGGGAGAGAGGGGGGAGTGTGGTGGGGGTACCTGTACCAGACAGAGGGAGACAGGCCAGGGCAGGCGGTGAACAGAGAGGGGGGAGTGTGGTGGGGGTACCTGTACCAGACAGAGGGAGACAGGCCAGGGCAGGCGGTGAACAGAGAGGGGGGAGTGTGGTGGGGGTACCTGTACCAGACAGAGGGAGACAGGCCAGGGCAGGCGGTGAACAGAGAGGGGGGAGTGTGGTGGGGGTACCTGTACCAGACAGAGGGAGACAGACCAGGGAGAGAGGGGGGAGTGTGGTGGGGGTACCTGTACCAGACAGAGGGAGACAGGCCAGGGCAGACGGTGAACAGAGAGGGGGGAGTGTGTTGGAGGTACCTGTACCAGACAGAGGGAGACAGGCCAGGGCAGGCGGTGAACAGAGAGGGGGGAGTGTGGTGGGGGTACCTGTACCAGACAGAGGGAGACAGGCCAGGGCAGGCGGTGAACAGAGAGGGGGGAGTGTGGTGGGGGTACCTGTACCAGACAGAGGGAGACAGGCCAGGGCAGGCGGTGAACAGAGAGGGGGGAGTGTGGTGGGGGTACCTGTACCAGACAGAGGGAGACAGGCCAGGGCAGGCGGTGAACAGAGAGGGGGGAGTGTGGTGGGGGTACCTGTACCAGACAGAGGGAGACAGGCCAGGGCAGGCGGTGAACAGAGAGGGGGGAGTGTGGTGGGGGTACCTGTACCAGACAGAGGGAGACAGGCCAGGGCAGGCGGTGAACAGAGAGGGGGGAGTGTGGTGGGGGTACCTGTACCAGACAGAGGGAGACAGGCCAGGGCAGGCGGTGAACAGAGAGGGGGGAGTGTGGTGGGGGTACCTGTACCAGACAGAGGGAGACAGGCCAGGGCAGGCGGTGAACAGAGAGGGGGGAGTGTGGTGGGGGTACCTGTACCAGACAGAGGGAGACAGGCCAGGGCAGGCGGTGAACAGAGAGGGGGGAGTGTGGTGGGGGTACCTGTACCAGACAGAGGGAGACAGGCCAGGGCAGGCGGTGAACAGATCACCAGGTGGAATCCAAGCAGCAGCGCAGCAGGCAACAGGAGTAGGTGTCACCCAATTGGGAGAAGCTTTTATTTCTGGAGGCAGATTTCTTGTAGAACATGCCAGTGGATGGTCTTTGAACAGCAGGTGGGGGCTTCAAAGACTCCTGCCACTTGTTGGGCCCAAAGACCTCGACACCGTTTACTTCACACCTCAGTGCTAATTGTTTTTGTATCTGTGCTTGCAAGCCTGGCAGCTCAGTTCCAGGTTGGATGGTGTCGTCAAATCAAATCCAAGTATATTTGTCACATGCGCCGAATACAACAGCTGTAGACCTTACAGTGAAATGCTTACTTACCCACAGTGCAAAAAAAGGTATTAGATGAACAATAGATAAGTAAAGAAATAAAACAACAGTAAAAAGACAGTAGCGAGGCTATATACGGTAGCTAGGCTACATACAGACACCGGTTAGTCGGGCTGATTGAAGTAGTATGTACATGTAGATATGGTTAAAGTGACTATGCATATATGATAAACAGAGAGTAACAGTAACGTAAAAGAGGGGTTGGCGGGTGGTGGGTGGCGGGACACAATGCAGATAGCCCGGTTAGCCAATGTGTGGGGGCACTGGTTGGTCGGGCCAATTGAGGTAGTATGTACATGCATGTATAGTTAAAGTGACTATGCATATATGATAAACAGAGAGTAGCAGCAACAGAGGCTCAGGTCTCTGCTGTTTGTTTGCTAGAGCACCCTCCGTATGGCTTGGAAAAAGGAAACCTTAGTCTTGCCTTGGCGCCTATCCCTTCATATCCACTTCCAGACACGAGTTTAGACTTTGTTTAATCCACAAATTTGGCCAAAAATTACAATCCAGATTTGAGTTTCGAGTGACTTTGGTCGTTTGGCAGCAGCCTACATGCACGCGGTAAAGAATCTATCTATCTATCTATCTATCTATCTATCTATCTATCTATCTATCTATCTATCTATCTATCTATCTATCTATCTATCTATCTATCTATCTATCTATCTATCTATCTATCTGTCTGTCTGTCTGTCTGTCTGTCTGTCTGTCTGTCTGTCTGTCTGTCTGTCTGTCTGTCTGTCTGTCTGTCTGTCTGTCTGTCTGTCTGTCTCTGTCTGTCTGTCTGTCTGTCTGTCTGTCTGTCTGTCTGTCTGTCTCTCTGTCTCTCTGTCTGTCTGTCTATCTCTCTCTGTCTCTCTGTCTATCTCTCTCTGTCTCTCTGTCTATCTCTCTCTGTCTCTCTGTCTCTCTGTCTTTCTTTCTTCATTTCTTTCTCTCTATCTTTATCTCTGTCTCTCTCCCTCATTTCCTCTCTCTGTCCTCCAGAGCGTCCCACCTTCCTGCGTCGGCCCATCAACCAGGTGGTCCTGGAGGAGGAGGGGGTAGAGTTCAGGTGCCAGGTGCAGGGAGACCCCCAGCCCAACGTACGCTGGAGGAAGAATGATGTTGATGTGCCCCGTGGGAGGTAAGACCCTTCTTCAGTAGTACTCTGTTTCCTCTATTTGACCAATTAATCAACATATCAGTCAACCAACGAACCAATCAATCAATCAATCCATCAAACAACCAACTAATCAACCAATCAATATATCAAACAAACAACCAACCAGTCAATCCATCGAAATGTGCATTAGGGAAGCACTTTACAGAAAAATATTCAAAGCTGGTTGAGAGAATGCCACGGCTGTTGGAAAAGCATTCCAGGTGAAGCTTGTTGAGAGAATGCCAAGACTGTTGGAATAGCATTCCAGGTGAAGCTGGTTGAGAGAATGCCAAGAGTGTGCAAAGCTGTCATCAAGGCAAAGGGTGGCTACTTTGAAATCAAATCGAATATAATTTGATTTGTTTAATACAATGTAGAATATAGTACAAATATAGTAAAACCCTTGAATTAGTAGGTGTGTCCAAACTTTTGACTGGTACTGTATATTCTTTGATGTCCTCCCTTGGCCCCCCTCTGTCTCCTCCATCATTAGTATTGAGTGATTGATCCTGTATAGCTGAGGTGCCATGATGTAGTTTATATAGGCTAACTAAAGAGTGATCAATGTAAGAGAGACCACTGTCTCTCCTCTCTCTCTCTCTCTCTCTCTCTCTCTCTCTCTCTCTCTCTCTCTCTCTCTCTCTCTCTCTCTCTCTCTCTCTCTCTCTCTCTGTGTGTGTGTGTGCTGATAACTCTACAGGACAGACAGGACTGATGCCAGCTCTCTCTCACCTGCCCGTCTCAGCCTGCCAGCCAGCAGGCATTAAACAGGACCATTAGGCTGTTCACAACACTCATTAAACACACAGGGTAACCCTGCTAGCAGCTAGACAAACGCACTGTGCCCCCATAGCTATGTCTGTCAATCAGTGGTCAGCCAAAGGGGCCATAACAGAGGCCAGAGCCTGCAGACAGACAGACAGACAGACTGATAGGCAGGGTATCTATGAGTGTGCCAACTGAGAACGTGACCCTGGGAGTGTGTGCAGGGGCAGCTGTACAGGTGAGCCCTTGGCACAAAATCACACACACACACGCACACACAAACACACCACACAACAATAAACCCATTCACCCTTTCTGAGAAAGAGAGAGAAACAGAAAGAGCCACACCGGGTTCTGTGTGGGTTCTGTGTGTGTCATAGTTTATACAGAAAACTGTCCCACTCTGGTTCCTGTTAAACGTCTTTTTTCCAACTAGTGCCAGCAGTGATAGTGTTCTTGTTTGGTGCCCTCTATTGGCCCTGTGCTCCCTGTGCCCCACTGTGGCTCACAGTCACTGCACAGAGAGTCAAAAGCAGGGCTGTGTCACGTCAGAAGCAGGGTTGTGTCACTACCAAGCTTCAAAGAGACTGGACTGTCCAACACTAGGGTCACTCACTGCTAAGGTCATCCAGTGATTCATTTAAGCCAGATCCTGCCGGAACAGAATCCTGCATCTCTCATTCCAGAACCTATTTTACCAGATCTGGTACCTCTCTTGGCATGAATAATGATTGTCACTGTTTGCAATGTAAAAAAGTGATCAGTGTTGATTCGTGCTGCCTCCACTGTAATTCTCCTGCCCCGTATAAAATGTCATGTGAAAATGTGCCTGATAATTGATTTGTGTTGGGCCGGCCGGGAGTTATGGTTTGCTCAACATTGTTACCTAGAGACCAACGTGCGGTTGTTTCTGTGGTCAGAAAGAGAAGCGTGCCTGAATCTCTCACATAAGGTGATTTTTTGAGGGTTCATGCGTTCCAGTACCTCAGAGCTCTCCAGACCACCCCCCTTCCGTGCTGTTCCGTCACCTCCCAATTTATTAATGAAGCACGAAGGTCATCACATTAAACACAGGCTAACAGACATTTGTCAAGGCTAGCTGCTAGCTGCTCTGTTCGTGTCTGATAAGGATAGGGTTCATAAGGTAGGGTTCATGAGGTAGAGTTCATAGGGTAGGGTTCATAGGGTAGGGTTCATATGGTAGGGTTCATAGGGTAGGGTTCATAGGGTAGGGTTCATATGGTAGGGTTCATAGGGTAGGGTTCATAGGGTAGGGTTCATATGGTAGGGTTCATGAGGTAGAGTTCATAGGGTAGGGTTCATAGGGTAGGGTTCATATGGTAGGGTTCATAGGGTAGGGTTCATAGGGTAGAGTTCATAGGGTAGGGTTCATAGGGTAGGGTTCATATGGTAGGGTTCATGAGGTAGGGTTCATAATGTAGGGTTCATAAGGTAGGGTTCATAGGGTAGGGTTCATAGGGTAGGGTTCATGAGGTAGGGTTCATATGGTAGGGTTCATAAGGTAGGGTTCATAAGGTAGGGTTCATGAGGTAGGGTTCATAAGGTAGGGTTCATAGGGTAGGGTTCACAGGGTAGGGTTCATAGGGTAGGGTTCATAGGGTAGGGTTCATAGGGTAGGGTTCATAGGGTAGAGTTCATAGGGTAGAGTTCATAGGGTAGGGTTCATAGAGTAGGGTTCATAGGGTAGGGTTCATGAGGTAGGGTTCATAAGGTAGGGTTCATAATGTAGTGTTCATAGGGTAGGGTTCATAGGGTAGGGTTCATAAGGTAGGGTTCATAAGGTAGGGTTCATGAGCTAAGCCAAATAGACACAACTAACTTACTAATTCATGTCTTTGATGTAGCTTTGCTTCAGGAAATGAGATAGTATTCATTGTAATAAATGTATTAACACACTCATGAGTTTAATAGCATAGGATAAATCCTAGAATAAGAATTTCTCTCCTTGCCTTTTGAAGTACAGTCGTATTTGGAGGAGAAAGCACCGAACATGGGAAACAAAGGCAGGTAAATTATTAGACGATCAGTATCTCAGTGTTCCTAATTACAGTCCCATGTTGTATTTGTTTCCAGCGCTATCTGTACTCTTTCTCCTTTGAAGCAGACTGGATGAATGTGTGAAGGGTGTATTATTTTAATTTGGACATTCTCTGCAGTCTTTGTTGTCTCTGGGAGTGAACAGTCGTTTTATTGTACAGTATCTTTCCCCACTGTGCAGCGTATCTGCAGTTACAACATCAAACACACTGCCTGTCTGACAGACAGAACCTTCATAATATGGAATATAAATACATGTAATTCAGTCTGCCTGCAGATAATGATGCACACATTTTCACACTAACACACATAGCTGCCAGGATATTAAAATACATTGAACACTAGAACCAGTGCCAGCCCTGAAATACACATACCATGCTGTGTGTATGTGCCTGTGCTTTTGTGTAAGCCTGTGTGTGATGAAAATGAAGACCACTAAAGATCAACCATGTCATGTGAGGTGGGGCTGCTGTTTAGGTGGGGCTGCTGTTTAGGTGGGGCTGCTGTTTAGGTGGGGCTGCTGTTTAGGTGGGGCTGCTGTTTAGGTGGGGCTGCTGTTTAGGTGGGGCTACAGTTTAGGTGGGGCTACTGTTTAGGTGGGGCTACTGTTTAGGTGGGGCTGCAGTTTAGGTGGGGCTGCTGTTTAGGTGGGGCTACTGTTTAGGTGGGGCTGCAGTTTAGTTGGGGCTGCTGTTTAGGTGGGGCTGCTGTTTAGGTGGGGCTGCAGTTTAGGTGGGGCTACTGTTTAGGTGGGGCTGCTGTTTAGGTGGGGATGCTGTTTAGGTGGGGCTGCTGTTTAGGTGGGGCTGCTGTTTAGGTGGGGCTGCTGTTTAGGTGGGGCTACTGTTTAGGTGGGGCTGCTGTTTAGGTGGGGCTGCTGTTTAGGTGGGGCTGCTGTTTAGGTGGGGCTACTGTTTAGGTGGGGCTGCTGTTTAGGTGGGGCTGCTGTTTAGGTGGGCTGCTGTTTAGGTGGGGCTGCTGTTTAGGTGGGCATGCTGTTTAGGTGGGGCTGCTGTTTAGGTGGGGCTGCTGTTTAGGTGGGGCTGCTGTTTAGGTGGGGCTGCTGTTTAGGTGGGGCTGCTGTTTAGGTGGGGCTGCTGTTTAGGTGGGGCTGCTGCTGCTCCCCTTCACTCCCTTATATATGTCCTGATCCCCCCTTCCCTCCCTTTTATATATGTCCTGATCCCCCCCTTCCCTCCCTTTTATATGTCCTGATCCCCCCCTTCCCTCCCTTTTATATATGTCCTGATCCCCCCTTCCCTCCCTTTTATATATGTCCTGATCCCCCCTTCCCTCCCTTGTATATATGTCCTGATCCCCCCCTTCCCTCCCTTTTATATGTCCTGATCCCCCCCTTCCCTCCCTTTTATATATGTCCTGATCCCCCCTTCCCTCCCTTTTATATATGTCCTGATCCCCCCCTTCCCTCCCTTTTATATGTCCTGATCCCCCCCTTCCCTCCCTTTTATATGTCCTGATCCCCCCCTTCCCTCCCTTTTATATGTCCTGATCCCCCCCCTTCCCTCCCTTTTATATGTCCTGATCCCCCCCCTTCCCTCCCTTTTATATATGTACTGATGCCCCCTCCCTTTTATATATGTCCTGATCCCCCCCTTTTATATATGTCCTGATCCCCCCCTTCCCTCCCTTTTATACAGTGGGGCAAAAAAGTATTTAGTCACCCACCAATTGTGCATGTTCTCCCACTTAAAAAGATGAGAGAGGCCTGTAATTTTCATCATAGGTACACTTCAACTATGACAGACAAAATGAGAGAAAAAAAATCCAGAAAATCACATTGTAGGATTTTTAATGAATTTATTTGCAAATTATGGTGGAAAATAAGTATTTGGTCAATAACAAAAGTTTATCTCAATACTTTGTTATATACCCTTTGTTGGCAAGACAGAGGTCAAACGTTTTTTTGTAAGTCTTCACAAGGTTTTCACACACTGTTGCTGGTATTTTGGCCCATTCCTCCATGCAGATCTCCTCTAGAGCAGTGATGTTTTGGGGCTGTTGCTGGGCAACACGGACTTTCAACTCCCTCCAAAGATTTTCTATGGGGTTGAGATCTGGAGACTGGCTAGGCCACTCCAGGACCTTGAAATGCTTCTTACGAAGCCACTCCTTCGTTGCCCGGGTGGTGTGTTTGGGATCATTGTCATGCTGAAAGACCCAGCCACGTTTCATCTTCAATGCCCTTGCTGATGGAAGGAGGTTTTCACTCAAAATCTCACGATACATGGCCCCATTCATTCTTTCCTTTACACGGATCAGTCGTCCTGGTCCCTTTGCAGAAAAACAGCCCCAAAGCATGATGTTTCCACCCCCATGCTTCACAGTAGGTATGGTGTTCTTTGGATGCAACTCAGCATTCTTTGTCCTCCAAACACGACGAGTTGAGTTATATTTTGGTTTCATCTGACCATCTGACATTCTCCCAATCTTCTTCTGGATCATCCAAATGCTCTCTAGCAAACTTCAAACGGGCCTGGACATGTACTGGCTTAAGCAGGGGGACACGTCTGGCACTGCAGGATTTGAGTCCTTGGCGGCGTAGTGTGTTACTGATGGTAGGCTTTGTTACTTTGGTCCCAGCTCTCTGCAGGTCATTCACTAGGTCCCCCCGTGTGGTTCTGGGATTTTTGCTCACTGTTCTTGTGATCATTTTGGCCCCACGGGGTGAGATCTTGCGTGGAGCCCCAGATCGAGGGAGATTATCAGTGGTCTTGTATGTCTTCCATTTCCTAATAATTGCTCCCACAGTTGATTTCTTCAAACCAAGCTGCTTACCTATTGCAGATTCAGTCTTCCCAGCCTGGTGCAGGTCTACAATTTTGTTTCTGGTGTCCTTTGACAGCTCTTTGGTCTTGGCCATAGTGGAGTTTGGAGTGTGACTGTTTGAGGTTGTGGACAGGTGTCTTTTATACTGATAACAAGTTCAAACAGGTGCCATTAATACAGGTAACGAGTGGAGGACAGAGGAGCCTCTTAAAGAAGAAGTTACAGGTCTGTGAGAGCCAGATATCTTGCTTGTTTGTAGTTGACCAAATACTTATTTTCCACCATAATTTGCAAATAAATTCATAAAAAATCCTACAATGTGATTTTCTGGATTTTTTTTCTCATTTTGTCTGTCATAGTTGAAGTGTACCTATGATGAAAATTACAGGCCTCTCTCATCTTTTTAAGTGGGAGAACTTGCACATTTGGTGGCTGACTAAATACTTTTTTGCCCCACTGTATGTCCTGATGCCCCCTTCCCTCCCTTTTATATATGTCCTGATCCCCCCCCTTCCCTCCCTTTTATATATGTCCTGATCCCCCCCTTCCCTCCCTTTTATATATGTCCTGATCCCCCCCCTTCCTTCCCTCCCTTTTATATATGTCCTGATCCCCCCTCCCTTCCCTCCTTTTTATATATGTCCTGATGCCCCCTTCCCTCCATTTTATATATGTCCTGATCCCCCCCTTCCCTCCCTTTTATATGTCCTGATGCCCCCTCCCTTTTATATATGTCCTGATCCCCCCCCTTCCCTCCCTTTTATATATGTCCTGATCCCCCCTTTCCCTCCCTTTTATATGTCCTGATCCCCCCCTTCCCTCCCTTTTATATATGTCCTGATCCCCCCCTCCTTCCCTCCCTTTTATATATGTCCTGATCCCCCCCTTTTATATATGTTCTGATCCCCCCTTCCTTCCCTCCCTTTTATATATGTCCTGATCCCCCCCTTCCTTCCCTCCCTTTTATATATGTTCTGATCCCCCCCCTTCCTTCCCTCCCTTTTATATATGTCCTGATCCCCCCTTCCTTCCCTCCCTTTTATATATGTCCTGATCCCCCCCTTCCCTCCCTTTTATATATGTCCTGATCCCCCCCTCCTTCCCTCCCTTTTATATATGTCCTGATCCCCCCCTTTTATATATGTTCTGATCCCCCCTTCCTTCCCTCCCTTTTATATATGTCCTGATCCCCCCCTTCCTTCCCTCCCTTTTATATATGTCCTGATCCCCCCCTTCCTTCCCTCCCTTTTATATATGTTCTGATCCCCCCTTCCTTCCCTCCCTTTTATATATGTCCTGATCCCCCCCTTCCTTCCCTCCCTTTTATATATGTCCTGATCCCCCCCTCCTTCCCTCCCTTTTATATATGTCATGATCCCCCCCTTCCTTCCCTCCCTTTTATATATGTCCTGATCCCCCCCTTCCTTCCCTCCCTTTTATATATGTTCTGATCCCCCCCTTCCTTCCCTCCCTTTTATATATGTTCTGATCCCCCCTTCCTTCCCTCCCTTTTATATATGTCCTGATCCCCCCCTTCCTTCCCTCCCTTTTATATATGTCCTGATGCCCCCCCTTCCTTCCCTCCCTTTTATATATGTCCTGATGCCCCACCCCCCTCCACCCTGTCTGCCTCACAGTGATTGGCTTGTCCCGTAGCTACCGTCTACCAGCCATGCAGAGCATGGTGCTATTAGCCCTAGACGCTGATCTAAGATCAGTTTTGTATTTATCCCCTAATGGTTTAGGTTAGTGTTAGCTGGTCCTAGTATATTGGTGTTGTCCTTTTCATAAACATAATTTTAAAGTGTGTGCATGACACTGCAACAAATGTTGCCCAAGGGGACAATGACGTCGGTAAAGTAGATCTGTGCATCTTCTACCTGGAGCGCTGCCAGAGCCCATAGCGCCATGGTAACCACAGCTAGGCATTTTAGAGTTTGTCAGAGTGGTTTTGAACAGACGCTGAAACTCTACAGGGAGATGTTGGAGATACAGCAGGAAAAACTACAGCAAAGAACCCCTCACTGACAGATGCCTGGCAGATTGTGTGTGTGTGTGTGTGTGTGTGTGTGTGTGTGTGTGTGTGTGTGTGTGTGTGTGTGTGTGTGTGTGTGTGTGTGTGTGTGTGTGTGTGTGTGTGTGTGTGTGTGTGTGTGTGTGTGTGTTTCAAAGGACGATAGCTGGAGCCTCAGATGAGTAAACGTCTCTTTAATGTTCTTGGTGGCTCTAGTTGTCTCTCAGGGAAACACAGACACTAGTATGGGGTAACGCAGGGAGAGTGTGGTGGTGTTTTCACTATGGTGAACAGAGGCTTAGTGGCACATTTTACAAGATTGCAGTGTGTGTTGCTGTACTAGGGTAGCTTAAACGCTGGTATAAACATAATGTGTTATGTGACCAGACACACAGCAATCAGGCTTGAACCAGATCTGTAGAACTTGTGTGTAACGTCCATATGGCTGGAAGAGGGAGGTTTCTATACATCATTCAGTAATATGGAGAGGAGGGAGCCCATGGAAATCCCTCTGCCACATCTGAGAGCCAGGATGGGAGGAACAGAGAGGAACAGAAAGCTCATTTTTTCCAGGCGGGAGAGATTCAGAAGAGTCAACTATAGAGAGCCCCAAATCCCAGAGAACGGACTTGGACAGGGTGTGTTTCATGAACCAGCTCTCTCTGTGTGGCCCAAATCCCTTTCTCCCTCCCTCTCCATCCTCTCTATCCCCCCTCTGACCCCTGTGCCCTCCTCTTATCTGCATCCGTCCGCCCCAGCAGCCCATCTGTATTCATACCCTCAGTCCCCCCGACCCCAGAGCTGCAGCTCCCTAACGCGCTACACCCACTTTCATATCCCATGCTCTCCTTTTTTAATACTCTTTATCTTTGTGTGTGTGTGTGTGTGTGTGTGTGTGTGTGTGTGTGTGTGTGTGTGTGTGTGTGTGTGTGTGTGTGTGTGTGTGTGTGTGTGTGTGTGTGTGTGTGTGTGTGTGTGTGTGTGTGCTTCTTCCTATGTGTCTGGTGTGTATGTGTGTGTGTTTGTGTGTGCATGCGTGCACGTGCATGCATGGGTGGGTGTGTCTGTGTGCGTGGGTGGGTGCGTGTGTGTGTGTGTGTGCGTGTGTGTGTGTGTGTGCGTGCGTGCGTGCGTGCGTGCGTGCGTGCGTGGGTGGGTGGGTGCGTGCGTGTGTGTGTGTTTGTGCTTCTTCCTATGTGTCTGGTGTGCGTGTGTGTATGTGTGAGCAGTTTACTTTAGCCATTTACTTCACGTTCATATTCTTATCTTACAGCGAGTGATGTTACATACAGTGGTGTTATAGACAGGGGTGTTATAGACAGTGGTGTTATAGACAGGGGTGTTATAGACAGTGGTGTTACAGACAGTGGTGTTATAGACAGGGGTGTTATAGACAGTGGTGTTATAGACAGTGGTGTTATAGACAGGGGTGTTATAGACAGTGGTGTTATAGACAGGGGTGTTATAGACAGTGGTGTTATAGACAGTGGTGTTATAGACAGTGGTGTTACAGACAGTGGTGTTATAGACAGGGGTGTTACAGACAGTGGTGTTATAGACAGGGGTGTTATAGACAGTGGTGTTATAGACAGTGATGTTAGACAGTGTTGTTAGACAGTGATGTTACAGACAGAGTTGTTAGACAGTGATGTTACAGACAGTGTTGTTAGACAGTGATGTTAGACAGTGTTGTTAGACAGTGTTGTTAGACAGTGTTGTTAGACAGTGTTGTTAGACAGTGATGTTAGACAGTGATGTTAGACAGTGATGTTAGACAATGTTGTTAGACAGTGTTGTTAGACAGTGTTGTTAGACAGTGTTGTTAGACAGGGATGTTAGACAGTGTTGTTAGACAGTGTTGTTAGACAGTGATGTTAGACAGTGATGTTAGACAGTGTTGTTAGACAGGGATGTTAGACAGTGTTGTTAGACAGTGTTGTTAGACAGTGTTGTTAGACAGTGATGTTAGACAGTGTTGTTAGACAGTGTTGTTAGACAGTGATGTTAGACAGTGTTGTTAGACAGGGATGTTAGACAGGGATGTTAGACAGTGATGTTACAGACAGAGTTGTTAGACAGTGTTGTTAGACAGTGATGTTACAGACAGAGTTGTTAGACAGTGTTGTTAGACAGTGATGTTAGACAGTGATGTTAGACAGTGTTGTTAGACAGTGTTGTTAGACAGGGATGTTACAGACAGAGTTGTTAGACAGTGTTGTTAGACAGTGTTGTTAGACAGAGTTGTTAGACAGTGTTGTTAGACAGTGTTGTTAGACAGGGATGTTACAGACAGTGTTGTTAGACAGTGTTGTTAGACAGTGATGTTACAGACAGAGTTGTTAGACAGTGTTGTTAGACAGTGATGTTAGACAGTGTTGTTAGACAGTGTTGTTAGACAGTGATGTTAGACAGTGTTGTTAGACAGTGTTGTTAGACAGGGATGTTACAGACAGAGTTGTTAGACAGTGTTGTTAGACAGGGATGTTAGACAGTGTTGTTAGACAGTGTTGTTAGACAGGGATGTTACAGACAGAGTTGTTAGACAGTGTTGTTAGACAGGGATGTTAGACAGTGTTGTTAGACAGTGATGTTAGACAGGGATGTTAGACAGTGTTGTTAGACAGTGTTGTTAGACAGTGATGTTAGACAGTGTTGTTAGACAGTGTTGTTAGACAGTGATGTTACAGACAGTGATGTTAGACAGTGTTGTTAGACAGTGTTGTTAGACAGGGATGTTACAGACAGTGTTGTTAGACAGTGTTGTTAGACAGTGATGTTACAGACAGAGTTGTTAGACAGTGTTGTTAGACAGTGTTGTTAGACAGTGTTGTTAGACAGTGATGTTAGACAGTGTTGTTAGACAGTGTTGTTAGACAGGGATGTTAGACAGTGTTGTTAGACAGTGATGTTAGACAGTGTTGTTAGACAGTGTTGTTAGACAGTGATGTTAGACAGTGTTGTTAGACAGTGTTGTTAGACAGTGATGTTAGACAGTGTTGTTAGACAGTGATGTTACAGACAGAGATGTTGTCATTCTTCACCTCCACAACTTAGCAGAAAAAAAGATGGCAGGCTACGACTTCTGTATCCATTACTTCCATCTGGTATTCATGAGTGCGTGTGCTTCTGTGTGTGTGCGTGTGTGTGTGTCCGTGTGCGTGTGCGCGTATGTCATCTTGTGTTAGAAATAGGCTGAATCTATTATACTGTGAGTGCCTACAATATGAGGTCAGCCAGTGAAAATGAAAGACATACTGTAGCAGAAAATAGCAGAGAACTATACTATGTCTTTAATTAGGGCGAGTGTGGGGATACAGAACATCCTTATTCTACCAAGTGTATAGATAATTGAGCCTCATCTCTGGTGGGAAAATCTTCAAATGGCTCCTGTCTCCTTCCTCTCATATGAGGAAAAACACTTTAAACATTTGCACACATATACAAGTGGCCTTTGCCACACAGGCACACACACACACACACCCAATCTGCCAGGCATCTGTCAGTGAGGGGTTCTTTGCTGTAGTTTTTCCTGCTGTATCTCCAACATCTCCCTGTAGAGTTTCAGCGTCTGTTCAAAACCACTCTGACAAACTCTAAAATGCCTAGCTGTGGTTACCATGGCGCTATGGGCTCTGGCAGCGCTCCAGAAGATGCACAGATCTACTTTACCGACGTCATTGTCCCCTTGGGCAACAATTGTTGCAGTGTCATGCACACACTTTAAAATTATGTTTATGAAAAGGACAACACCAATATACTAGGACCAGCTAACACTAACCTAAACCATTAGGGGATAAATACAAAACTGATCTTAGATCAGTGTCTAGGGACACAGCAGACGGTAGCTACGGGACAAGCTGTAAAGGGAGAAGAAGAGTAGAGGAGGTGGGAGAGCTCTGCCCTAGAGCCCTAAAGAGGGAAGATGACAAGACATAAGGCTGGTTAATTGACTTCGTCCCGCGGTTGACAAACTCTCGACAGGTTAGCCTGGCTGCTTG